>NW_009632508.1:0-20731 GCF_000690535.1 Cariama cristata
CGCTTCGGGCCAGCGCGTTCGTACTCTTCCTACGGGGGACTCCTCCCGCCAAACGCTCCACACACGAACATAATTTATGTGCTGCAGCACTAGATGGAAGTCAATCGAGTCCTTTGCTCGTCTTCCAAAAACGCGAAGCAACATACTGTCCACCTGGCTGCGTGTTGGTGAGCCTCGCCCTGTGGTAATTTGCAGGGGAGAGGGCTTGCGAGGCAGCTGTCCCGTGCCTTTCGGCAGCACCAGAGACGGCCAAGAGCCAGCGCAGGGGCCTGGAGCTGCACCGCACGCTGGGCAGGGCTGGCCGGCTTGGCCGGCAGCTCCCGGGGTGAAGCCAGGGTGAGTGCCGGTGAGGCACTGCCCAGCTTTCCGACAGCAAGCTGGGAGGTCAGATTTGCCCGTGGCTATTGCACGACCTCAAAGAGATGATGCCAGCTTTGTCCTCAGAGAGCCCTAGAAGCAGACAGAGCAAACCTGGTCAATTTGCAATGTGACTTTATGCTCCCTTGTTTACCAAACCCAACATTTTTTACCAAGGTCCTGCCTGTAGCTCTGTGATGTTTTGTCGAGAAGCCCAGGTGAATGCCCAAGTGCCTCGCTCTCCGCAGGCCAGAGGAAAGCTCCCACTGACTTCCGCGGCCGGCTCGCTGCCCTCAGCTGCTCCCTGCCCACTGCAGCGAAGGACATTAAAGAGACCTGATGGGAAGCCACCAAGAGCAGCAGGAAGCTGAACATCATCCTGATTAATATTATTTTCCTTATTATGCTCATAGCCAGTCTTGGTTAAAGCTTTCATTCACCAGCTTATTTTTAACAGCTGACATTAGGGTTATCCATAAAACTGAGAACTTGATGGTTAGACTTTTCCCAACACTGGTGACACTCTCTGAGGGTCTCCTTTGTCTAATTACTAAGATCTACTGTGCAGAGAGTGTTTACTGCCATCTGAAGAAGTAGCTACTCACTCTAGAAAGGAAAACTCGTGGTTCTGCTGATTTAAATTATTAAAATGATTTATGAAGTCTTACTGTCATAGACAACAAACGTACAGCTCATGAATTATATGTTCTCTCATGCAACTGCTGCATGACACACTGAGCCATGAACCTGACTGCTCAGGAAAAGTGGAGCATGTTCCCGTTATCATCGTGATCATCTTAATCACAGAATGGGACTTGGTCAGTCCTAAGCGTGTTATAAATACGGCCAGCTATGAGATCCAGACCCAGACCCAGAGCTGCTCTGTGGGGCAGGTGCGTTTCCCATCAGCTCACAGTAGGAAAGGGCCAGGAACAAGTCTGAACCCTGAATTTCCCTGGAGTCTGAATGCATTTGTATCCATAGATGCAGTCGTGCTGGTTTCTTCGCTGTAGGTAAACAAGAGCTAGACATACATTTTGAATCTGGACTCAAGCTCTACTCAGACATTCTCCTGTTCAGGCTGAGGGTGTGAGCCCATCTCCACTAAAAGAAAGGCTTCAAACTCTAAAAAGCAAGTTTCAGGAGGCTGTAAGTTTCTTCCTGGGGGGAGGCGCTGGATGAAGTACCAAGGCAGAAGAGCAAGGGGTGATGCAGTGCTGAGCCATCGCTGGCATTTGGCATCATCATCGAGGGGGCTGGCGTCCCTTGCAGAGATCAAGGAGCAAGATAAAAGCCCCGACCACTCCGAGGGTTGCGAGGGCAGAGGAGGGAGGCAGGCATCCCTGTGCCTGGAGGATCGGTCGCTGCACAGAGACGATACACGGTCAGGTGGGCCGAGGTGAATTACCGCGTGTGCAGCAGCTGTCAGGGGTGGAAGGCAGAGAAGTCGTCCAGTGGACCTGGACCCTGCTTTGCCTTGAGGAGAGAAAGGAGAAGAAACAGCAAAGCAGCAGGTACATCAAAACCGCATCCAAGCTCACAGCTCTTCCATCCATCAGAGAGCTGAGGTGAGGTGAGGATCTCGGCTGGACATAACTCTCTCTTAACTGATTCCATTAGGAAACACCGATCATTAATTTTATCCCTCTGTACTGGGGGAAGAACTGCGGAGCTGCTTCGAGCCCCAGCTCAGGGCATATCCTGTCATTGCTGTGGTGAAGATTGGATTAAGACCCTGCCAGGCTCTGAAACCTAGTCACGACTCCGTACAAGAAGGCATTTTACAGTGAAATTCATTTTGACATATATATATTTATTTGATACATATGTATATATACACACACACTCACATGTACATATATATATACACACAGACATATCAAGGGGAAATGAAAATATGCCATGTCAGCTTCTTGCAAAAAGACATGCTAATTCACATATGAAAGTCTCCTGGTTGTTTAAGCGAAGCCAGGATGGTAACTGAACCACCCACCCCAAACAAAGGACCTCTAGCAGCTCTTTAAAAAATCACAGAAGCAGTCAAAGGCCTCCATGCCTTATTATTTCCACACACACATTCATAATTTCACTGGATGAATTGCTTCTGACTGATTGATTTCAGTTCTTTGAGACACCACACATCTGGAATTATTCAGGACATTACCATATATAATACTATGCTAGAATAATTGTTCCATTTAGCTTTATCCTCTATGCTTACAAAATGTTAGAGGAACTTAAAATACACTTAACATTTGTATGTACGTGTTGGCATGTTTGGTTTATGCCTCTGAATGACAGCACACAAATGCCATGAATGTAACGATAAACTGAAGATTGACTTTATACACAAAAGTCAGGAGAATTCAGATTTAATACTCTTACAGCTAATATTCTTAAGGTATAGGTTTCCTTAGGATCCACACTTTCATATCCTCATTTGCTCAGCCCAGGACTTCTTGCCAGGATTCAGCTCACTGAAGTCAACCAAACTTTGCTCGTAGAGTTAGGGACTTTCTGTAAATAACAGGACCACAGACTCACCCCATCATCACAGGCTACATCCCACCTAGTTTGTCTGTCAAAGAGGTTAAGGAAAACAGTGTTGGATTAATAGACAATGATGCAAAACTCAGCTTATTTATAGAAGAACAGGAAGAGGAAAATATACACAGACTATCTCTCCTGTGGTGAGTTAGGGTTAGCTTCTGCATAGTTAGAGCTGAACTAAAAGGAAGGAAAAGGGTGTTTGTACTTGCTATAGACTTTGCGTGGTGAATGAGGATGATGTCAGGGTATTTGTTTGGCATGTGTATTGAGGGAAGACAGATTGCTCATACCTTGCTATTGTTTGGATTCCCCAATTGGTTTGCTCTTTCTGAGTGGCTCCTTGGAGGACAGGGAAACCTGCCTGAGCTCCAGCCTTCTTCATGGAGACAGAAAAACCGTAACTAGGCAGACACTTCAAAAAATAGTGTCCTGAATTTGTCAGAAAGCCAGCGGACAAGATGAAAGAAAAGGCTGCCATTGGAAAATCCACTGGCATTTTCACCATGGCATTCATTGTCACTATTGCATTTGACTCCAAAAGGCCTGCCAGCTATCCCACCTCTAAAAACAGTTTAAGTCAAAACGTTGTGTTATTTATAGTTGTACAGTAAAGGAGGAATGTCTATGAAGTCTCTTAGGAGATGTAAATTGTTATAGTTCCTTCAGCATTGACAAGCAGCCATGACAAGTGAGGGGCTGCCAAAATGTTAAAGATTTAACTGTCCATTGCCCGTTGCATTTTGGATTCTTTGCTCTTCCAAAATTCGCCCAGCTATTCTTAAAGTTAACACATGTCTAAGGTAGAAAGGATTTCCTAAAAGGCCAAGGCTCCAGTGATAGCTCTAGTGTACTTCCGACTGGTGTATTTTTGCTAACATTGCGGTTTTCTACAGCCATGCAATGCAGATATTGCTTCTACCATGCACATGAATATCGGTGTAAAGTTGAGGCTGTTTTAAGATGCACCAGGTTACCACTGGCGTGTCATCTGTGATGAAAAAGTGTGCCTTTGCTTGCTGCATTTTGAAATTTTCAAGGGCATGACATGTGCCAGAAATTTCTGCTATTTTGCCATCTGACCCAAATGCAGTTGGGAGAAACTTCCACAAAGTTGTTCTAATCCTGTGTTTTCACAGAGTGATCCTTGCTGCTTTTTGCAAGGTTTTCCTGTGGTATTAAAGCCCTCTCAGTTTAGCTAAGGTCTGAGATGGCTGGACACTGGCACGGTCTCCTTAGTACGCCTGAAGTTATAGTGATTAAAATGGTTTTTATGGCTATGGAATAATCATCACCAATCAATAATGTATTGGTGGTAAAAGATACCTTTATGCCAGTTCAGCTACATCTGTGTTAGGGACCATGGCAATACAATTATTTTGGCAAAAATAATTGCACTCCTCATCAAAACCTTATTACCAGAACAGAAGGCAAGCACCCCGCAGCCATCAGCCTCTTTACAGCTGATGGGGTCTCCCACTGCAAACTGAGGAAGCACAGGAAAAGGAATTATCCCTTTTTTCTTGCTTCTATTTTGAAAGGATTTGATTAACATTTAAATAAAAAGATTAGCAGTTGCCCTGTGTTGTGTATCAAGCACATCTGCACCCACCTCCTATTTAGGTTTGTTGACTGTTCAACCTTTTGCCTTTCTTTTTATAGTTCTCTTGGTAGCTTCCTTACCTCATTAGGCTTTTGAATTCTGAAATAAAAACTCAATGCTTGACTTCTCTGTCCCGCATTTGTTTTTAAAGCCCCTTTTGAGGACACTAAATCAAGATCAGAGCCAATAACATTCTGGTTTAGGAGCACTGAGTGACTATTTAAGGTGTTTGGGACCTCCATATGATCATTTGTCATAACATTATTCCAGTTCAAATGCTTAATTATAGCATATTTTCAAATCCCTTTCCAGAAGCTCTATAAATGCCTCAGTAACTTCTAAAGACCAATTTAGCTGCCGATAGCTAAAACTCTCTTTTCACACAGACTGGCCATTGCTTTCGCTTCTGCAAAAGGAGATTCTGTTTACATCTGCGTTTTGCATCTAGGAGCCCATAAATGTCGGGTCCTTTCTTTGGCTGGGGTTCGCTGCGTACCACGAAGGGCTGGATATCTTGCTTTGCAGATGAGGCCATGGCTCTGTCTTGCTCTTCCAAGGTGGCAGACAAAGGTCCTCCAAGGCAGATGAAGGTGGAGACTGAAGACTTCCCCCACCCAACCTGTGCTCCTCCAGAGGTGCTGGGCTCTGTTGTCCTCACTGAGGGCAGAGCCTGGCTTCAGTCCCTCGCTGCTTCCGTCTGACATGCGGTGCCATACATGAAACGAGGGCATAGCACATCGCAGGGAGACGCACCTACCTGATGGTGTTGCGCTCAGTCGCAGAAGAACAAGAGACCGTGGGACAAGGATCCCCCAGCTTTAAAGCCAGCAAAAGGAAATACATTCCCATTAAATACACAATGCCACAAGTATGACTGAGGTGAAAGTTTCACTATGACTGACATGCGGTGCCATACATGAAACGAGGGCATAGCACATCGCAGGGAGACGCACCTACCTGATGGTGTTGCGCTCAGTCGCAGAAGAACAAGAGACCGTGGGACAAGGATCCCCCAGCTTTAAAGCCAGCAAAAGGAAATACATTCCCATTAAATACACAATGCCACAAGTATGACTGAGGTGAAAGTTTCACTATGAATATAAAAATGGCCAGACATGGAAAATAGCCACTGCTGGAAAGGATTTTTAAAAAGATTGCAAAGCATTTAGGATTCACTGCCTTGGTCAACTGCTAGCCAGCGCGGCCAAGAGGTGTGATCTTCTCTGGGCAGGTTATCCCTGGCCATCGTTGCAGCGGGGTTTGGTTCCGTCCCAGCTGTGGTGCTGCCCAGCCCCAGCCCCGCATGGTGGGATGCACCAGTTTGCCGGGCTCAGGCTTGGGCAGCGCCGACTCCACCCTACCCGCAGTGATTTCAAGATGATTTTGTCTGAAAATCAGTGCCACAGGGAGACATTTTGATGTTCAAAGCAGAGTGACTACCAAATGCCTTCCCTTCACTCTCCATCCTATACAAGTGTAATGAAAACCTCAAGCAAAAAAAGAAAATGGGAAAGCTTTTTCCCTTTCCCGGGGCACTGCAGTGAGGAAGCTTCACACCTTGTGGCCTCCGAACATTTGACCCCCTTTGGTCCCTTTCAGATGGGGTCCTGAGGTGGCCAGGTCTCTACCGGCACCTGGTCGCTCCAGTCCCACTGAAAGCCTTCAGTGGTTAAAGAAAGACATGTTAAACCCAGTTTCACAGACACCAGTTCCATTGGACTTATTTGCATTCACTGTTTAGAGCATGGGAAAGCAACTTAAAAATGGACATTTAACACATTGGATGAGTGATATTTAGAAGACTCTGTGCTAGACTGCAGCAGAGCCATGTATGTATATTGGCAAATAGTAAATTCTTTGAAAAATGTAGCCTTGGTCTTTCTGGAATCCTCAGTGGCTTTAGATCTGCCTGGGCTGGAAATACATTTCTTTGGGAAAGAGATTCCTGAAACTGCCTGGAGGTTTGGAGGTGGGATTCAACTCTCCTCAAGCAGAGGAAGGAAAAGAACTGAATTTGCCCACATCCCAGTAAGTCCTTTCAGCCCTGAAATGGTTAGGAAAGGAGGACATTTCTTCTTGCAGTTTTTAATGCCCTAGCTTTCCTTTTTCTTTGCTTTTCTTCCACAAGTCCAGAAATCAGCATCTTGTTCAGGCTGAAGGGGTTATTTTGTGCAGAAAAGAATGCCTTCTTTTGGTTTTGATTTTTTTTTTTCCTCTCAGAAGAAATGAATTTGAAATCTTTCGTAACTCAGTTCACTCCAGAGGGATTTTGAGCTGATTTGCTTTGTTTGGCTGATGTACTGAAAAATCACTTTTATTTTCTTAGCCCTAAGCAGCATCCAGTAAGCTATTCTGAAATGCTCTGCATGTAGTCTTGTCATTTAATGGTGAATTTGAAGAACTAAAAAGGAAAAGGAACATTTTTCTCTTTCAGTTGTATTTACACTTTAATTGCAAATCCTCTGCCTTGGAGCCTCTGCCTAGTTGTAGCTGGTACAGCTGTAGCTGCACCCCTCTGAAAAACACAAAAATAACATTTAACATACCATGCAATGATTTCCTGCAAAGGATAACGTGGAATTCAAATCTCCACTACAATTCGCCTATGTGTGTATCCTGAAAGCCTTATCCCATGGCAGCAGTAAAGTAAGAAGAAACTGGAGTGGCACCAATTGTGGGAACAAACAAAAATTTTCACCATGCTTGAAAAGAAATGAAACAATAAGGCTTTCAAGGTGGCATATGTTAAAAATGAAACCATTTATGGAATAAATGCAAGGTTAGAGCCCAATGCTTGCGCCTTTGGTTAGTTAATTGTAGTCCCAGACACGGGGAACTCTGATTTGCAAGTGAGGTCCGGCAGGGCAGAGCAAGCGACCACGCTTATGAGGACCGCAATGTTTCCTAGCCTGGCTTCATAACTTAAAATCTTTAAAATGTGTTTGTAACCCAGGGCAAAACTGAGCAGTGGGAGGCACACCTGGGACTCCGTGGCCTGGGAAGGGCCCTGCAGTACCAACACGGTGATGCAGGGCCCAGCTCAACTCAGCTGGAATCAGAATTTGGCAACGGTTTGAAAGTGCTACAAAGTCGATATGCACTTACCCAACCCCTACTGAAAACAAGAATAAATAAAAATTTAAAATTAAAAAAAATCCCTCCTACTGATAGGAAAATATCAAGCTGCTCTGCTTAAAACTTTGGTGTCAGCTAAGGGGATGATACCAAAACCTCACACCTGCCTTACACCAGTCCCGCAAACATTTTAAGGTAGGTTTTGAAGCTTAGTGTGTGGGCAGGTCTCACTGACATCAAGCTGCTTGATTTTGTAATTTTCAAGATTCTTTTACACACCTTTCTGAGAGTCGAATGCCAAGTTTTCTCCTAGTTGGATGACGTAGCAGGTGTGACGCTTTCTCTTGGGCCCGTTCTTGGTCTATTCTTTCTAGTAATTTGCTGTGATTTTTCTGGTCAATCGTGTTGCACCTGGCAGGTGGAACACATCACCCCACAGATTTAAGAAAACGAGAGAGATGTTTGTGCTGAACTGCAGAATAAAGAGAAGAAATAACCCTTGCTAGAAAGCCAAAATATGAATGTGTTGGAGTCGAGGATGACACCATCTCCTGGCCCTATTTCGACTGGCTCTTTTCCAAGACCACCCACTTTCAGTTCTTGGTCGGCATGATTGGCCAGCACCCAGCAGACTTCCCTTAAATCTCTTGCCCCTTTTGGTTCCCCAAACCTTCGCCTGATAAATAGCTTTAAAATTCCCATCAATAACTCCGCAGTTAACCATAACAGTGAAGGCAGGTTCCCTCTTTCACATGCATCAGCGGACCTGGAAAGAGCACAGGTAATAATTCAAGCGTTGTTTGTTTCGGTGGTCCATGCCAACCTTGAAAGGAGGCCCCCCAGTTTCACTGGCTTCCAGAAATGCCACCTGATAAGCAGCAGTTTTCCAAAAGACCCTGCCTTGGTACATACATTGCAAAACCGCTCTGTTTGGTGAATAAAACCCTAGAAGGGACACTGCAGCAAAGGCTGTGAGAGGAGCTGTGAGGCGTCCTCCGTCGCTGTAGCAGAGCTTTCGTGTAGCACACCCACCCACCACTTAGAGCCAGGAGAAACCTTCAGAGGGGCTGCAGTTCCCAGGGCCCAGCTGCTACATGGTGGGGCAGGGTGGGACTGGGCAAGAGGCTGGATTTCAAATTTCTGCTGCCTTCAGCAAAGTTCAGAATTTCATCTTTTGTGTTTTACCTCCCACTCAAAAAACGTCTCTATCTTTCTCTCCATCTTGGTTTCACTGCATCAGCATCTGCTGGGGGACATTAGCATACTCCTTAGCATACTGCGGTGACTTTGGTACGTACAGTCGCCTGATTGCAATTAAAGGTAATTATTATTTCTGCTTATGCACGTTCAATATATGACCAGATATATACAATCAAGATTCCAAATCCTACGGTGACTTTCAAATAACTCGAAGTTATTTGACTGGGAGAGAGTTCCCAGGACTGAGACCTGTATAGACAGGGAAACACTGACAATGCAAACACAGACTTAAAATGCTGCCTGGAAGTTTCATTGCTGGTTTTGTATTGCTTTAATGTAACTCTGTATTCAGAGCACATATGACTTTGTAGGATATAAACCTCCTGAAGCTGCTGACTGAAGGAGGGATTTCTCATCCTCATCCTGTTGGCTATTTGTTGAAGGTTTTAAGTTGTAGACAGAAGAGGTGTGGACCAAAGTTATTTAAAAATAACTTTGGAGAAAATCAACTTTTCTACTGGTTATTCACTTATGGAAATAAGCGTATACAAGTTCAGGCTAGAGTTACTGCAGAAAACTTTCCCTGTCAGTCCAACCTCTCCTTCTTCAACCTTCTTTCTTTTCCATACTAGCAGTGACTAGGAGGAATTTGGTAAATCTTTATCCAGCTGTGAGCTTCAGGCTGAAGGACAGGGCACGTCATCTCTTTACATCAGGTGCATGTAACACCTACCTACAAACTGTGAATTTATTTTCCGTTCAACCTTGATAACAATTAATAGCACACTGTTAAGGAAGTCTTTCTCATTAGTAGCGTGAGGAAATCATAAAGACACAGCTGGGTTCCAAATCTCAGTTTTTATTGCATAGGTAAATAAACAGACACAGCTTAGCTCCATATGCTGCACCCAGCTCCGGTGCCTTCCACGGTGGAAAACCGGGAAATGCGGCAGGGGGCCCGCAGGCTGCCAGGAGGGACATGTGCAGACCCCGTACGGACCCCGTACACCAGGCTCTGTGATGAGGGGCTGTGCACAGGAGCTGCTGGGGCTCGGCTCCCCCCGAGCATCTCCAGACTGGCTGTACCAGGACCGTCTCGATCCTGACATTTCTGAAGGCTTTGGGTTGAATGGAACCGGTTATCCAACGCAGTACAGTTCAAGTTCAAACAAAGCAACGTTGAAGGCCCCTTGCAGGCTTAAATTGAGAGAGGGTTGATTTTTAAAGGAGCTATAGGACAAATTAAGAAGAGCAGCATTTTACATACGTATTCAAGTGGGTACAAATGTCGCAAGTTTCAACAAAGGAGACAAGTAACAGTATAGGAAAATGATTTTAAAAAAGAGAACAAGAAAAAAGCAGCGAAGTCGTGATGGTGTTTTCACACTGCAAGGACAATAAAGCCTTCATCTCTTTAAAGGTGTTTCCAAGTGGACCACCAACAGAAACATCAGGCTGTCTTCTTCTGAGACAGCTGCCATGGGGCCAGCGCAGCCCCTGCCTGAGGAAGCCCTTGGCAGTGGGCAGAAGACATGGGCAGGGTGGTCCCACCAACAGATACAAAGGCAGAAGCACCACTGAAATGTTTGCTTGGTGAGACGCCAAGAGCCCCCCGCTCACCCCGGGTTTGGGGGCCGCTGCCGGTGCCTGACACCTTTCCCAGGCGAGGGGTGATGGGTGGCTGGTGCGGGCGAGGCCCCCTCCTGCTCCTGGCATCTGATTTTCATAACTTGCCAGATGCTCTCCAGGCTCTGCGAGACACACTGCTCCCCCCGAGACCGCAAGACCCCACTACAGCAGAGATCAGCCGTGTCCGGAGGGCTTTCCCACGCCGCTTTGCTGGGTCTCCAGCTGTCCTTGGCCACCCTGCCTGGAGGAAAGAGGTGCTCCCAAGCAGATGCTTTCTGCTTCAGCTTTGCAATAGTTTAACCAAAACAGACCACGTTCTTGCAGGGTTCCTTGCAGGTGGACATAACCAAACATGAAAAGGGTCTTTTGAGGAAAAGGAGCAAAATTATGAGCAATATTAACTCTGCAGTCATCTTTTGGCATTATGAGGGTTTTTATATTTTAAAAAAAGTCGACACCGGTTATGAGATGCCTTTTGGAAAAACAGTATCCTTCTACATACTTGCTTAGAATTAGAGCAGAAAAATATCCCAGTGCTTGTATTTTACCTGAGGTCAGGTTTCTACGTAGAGGAGCAGAACAATGTGAATGATACAGATTGATAAACAGCCGGCGTCCCCGATGTATGGACTGTCGAGTGAGGGAAATTAATGACAACCCAGAACCCTGTTCCTCTCCAATTTCCTCCGTTAATGCACACAAACCAGTTAGAGCACACAATTAGGAGGAGGCCACCTGTTTTCAATTAGGTCAGAGGAGAGGACCTGCCTCTTTCCTAAATGAATTGCAGATAAAGCTTCCCAGGAGTGGGCCTCCTTCTGTCTGGGCTGGTGTAAATCAGGGAAGGCAGCAGCAGCCTGCAGCGTCAGGCCAGGGAAAGCAGGGCTCAGCCTGCCCAAGGGTCCCATCCTGCCCTGGAAGAACAACCGTGGGTTGGTCAGGACAGCTTTGTCCTCCTTTTCCCCATCATTTTCCTCCATTCCTTGGTTTATAATGATTAACACATATGTGTTTCATTCCCTGCCTTCAGTCTGAAAGTGGCAGGGGGAAGGTGGTCTCTCGTTCAAAATCCCTGTCAAGAA
The DNA here is from genome assembly GCF_000690535.1 of Cariama cristata. NCBI lineage: Eukaryota > Metazoa > Chordata > Aves > Cariamiformes > Cariamidae > Cariama > Cariama cristata. The sequence continues at coordinate 11,494 of NW_009632508.1, forward strand.
GATGGAGGTGCTGGAGTAATTTGAAAGGGAAGGGCGAGTTATTTTTGTTGACAGGATTTCAACAAGTAACAGTTCTGGCTAATTACACTGTAATTGAATTGGCATGTTAATACAGACTTCGAGGGACTCTTTACTTTTTTATCCATTACAAAGAGACTTTGAAATACAGGCTGTTTTGCTTTAAAAACTGAAACAGAACAAATAAAAAAAAGCAAATGAATTAATTTGCTGGAGTCCCTCAGGCCCAGGCAATAACAGTTACCACTGAAAAACCAGATACTCCCATATGTGGAGCACTCAGGGAAGCCTTAGGAAAGCAGATGACCAGGGTGACTGGGCACGGATTGCTCAGCATTAGCTGCGGTCCAGTTTCCCCTAGCAGTCACCAGTGAGATTTTTCTGTCCTTTTAATGACCTAAAACCCTTCGGTTCACAATGATTTTTTCATGATCATTTTTAATAGGAGAGAAAATAACTCTGCATTCATATGGGAAACAAAAATCACCATTTCAGATCTACATTAAGGGGAATTATGAAAGTGCAGCCTCACCCCTTTTCTTCCCCCACATGTTTCAGAAGTTAGGCCAACGGGTGCTTCAAACTGAGACTGGGAAAAAGCTTTCCTCTTGTCCAGCATGCTGTAAAATTGTCCAGTCCTTGTTCTGCAGCATCTGGCATTGGTCACTTCTTGGAGCTGGGCTACAAAGGATGAATGTGAACCCAAAGGAATGGAAAAAAAGCTGTGCTTGCATGAGAATGTACTAACATTGTTTCTATAAAGCGCAATCTCTACAGTGTGGTAAAAAGTTTCATCTGAGTGCCTCTAGGTGTTCAGCTTAAACTGCATGGACGAGAACGCTATGAATGCACTTTGATTCATCTGGTCACACAACAGCTAGGTCATCTCAAGTGTCTAAGACCAAGGTTATGCTTTCCTCTAACAATAAATATATTCTGTGAGACTTAAAAGTACGACATCAAAAAGCTGCTCTGAATTCCAACATCCCTCACAAAGTACGGTGGTTTTGATGTGACACCATTAACTATGATACCATGTGCTGATTTAGGCTTTTCCTTAATTGCCTCCAATGGCACCACCTCCCAAACCCTCTTGTACACAGTAGGTGCTTCACTTGCTGACTTAAGTGCCACCCAACATAATCTCAAAGGAAATGGTACACATACCCAAACCAATTGCATGCAAAACTATGGTATTTCTTTCGTCATGAAGTACTGTGAAATGTTTGCTCTGCAGAAGGGGAACTGCTAAAGCTGTGGCATGGTTGCACTTAGGGTACAGACATGCTGGGGACGCATCCCCGTGCTTACCCCGAAGTGCAGAAGTGCCTGCAGTCCCGAGCCCTTTGGAGTCCATCACCCAGCTTTGCTTTACTACTGCAGGGCCAGGACTTAATGAGCTGACCTGACCTAACACCGTGCTCAAAGGATGTATCACACTCCACGTATCCATGTTAAATCTCACACGAACAGAGTCTCTGAAAATGATGGATGAAAGGGAAAGAAAAGAAGTTTGGGGCTTTTGTGTGAATTCATGATTAAACATGGCTCCTCTGCTGAGTACCTGTGCAAAGACTCTCTGAAAATGCATTCGAAATGTATTTTACATGCCTCCGAGGTGCACAAGCCTTTTGTGGATCTTCTGCACGGGGTTAGTTTCATGATCTCTGATTTTTCCCTAGAAAAACAGTGACTAGACGTGTCCCTCAAAACACTGCAGCGTTGTTATTACAGTGGGATGTGTGGTGCAGTTTGATGTATGTATCCACTGATAGCAATGGAAAAACTTCCATGCAATTAAATGGGCTTGAAGCCAGGCCCACAGTGAAGCCTTCTCTGTAGCTGTTACAGTGATGGTGGATTCTATAACAACTGTATCATAAAACACTTTACAAAAGAGTCATGAACTCTGGAAAAGAGTAAGGCTTATATATTCTATTTAAACAGAGGAAGTTGCTCAGTGACTTGGCAGCAAAGCATGACCCCCAGTTACGGGTAACTGAAGCCAACATCAGAGAAACTACATAAGCAGATAGTTAATATCAAGGCTCACATCTTTCCAGTCTGTTACTGATTCTTATGAGTATTTCTGGACTGAATCTAGAGATGGATAAGAGGAAAATGAAAGTGATGTGTGATGAGCCTGACAGCCCCCTGCATGCAGAGAGCCCGGGCACAGCTTTTTGCAGTCTATCAGGTCACTGTTTGAAATTGCATTTTCAGTGAAATCAATAGCTAAATTCCTCTTGACATCAGTGGGGCCAGAGTTTCCCATTTTGAACTCATAAAATGTCAGGGGGTGAAGTGAAGTAGCTATCACAGAAAGAAAGAATGCAAATATAAATAGAATGGGGACAAATTAATAGCTGACAAATATTCTGTCCTAGTCATACGGAAGATCTGGAAGAAAAAAACACACTAAGGAATAAGATAATCCCCAGGTTTCTGTTTCTGAATGATAAATAAATGTCTGAATAAAAGAAGAGAGAGGAAATGAGAGGCAGGAACACATAACTTTTCACTCAGAAGGGTCTGAATCTTGGCTAGGAGAAGGCCATAGTGTAAAATCATTTTCTTTTATTCTCGGTCCAAGGTTTGATGGAATGGAGGCTTTAGTGACAATACTGTCTTAAATAGGTACCTTTCCTGGCCTCTTATTTCCACTCCTGAGCAGCGGCACACTATGCCCCTGCCACATTGACACAATATTTGTGGAGCCATGCCATAAACAGGCTCAAATAACTGATCAAGTTTAAAAATAAAAGCTCTGCAGGAGCATTAGGAAGTTGTTGGAAAGATGGTGACGCCATCAGACTTGGCATTGGCATGGACACAGTGATGCTAGGATGCTTGATCAGTCTTTGGATGTTCCCTGGATTTGCCAGGGAAAGCAGCCCTCCTTCTCCCCATCCTCCTGACCACGGAGGCAGGCTGGGCTTGTATGGTACGATGAGGGCAACAGGTTTGGTATATTGCCCTGCGTGAGCTGTGGTCAAGCTCAGGACTGCCTGGCATGCAGTCCTGACCGCATGATTCATGTGTCTCATTCTCCCTTTTCCCATCTATTAATCCTCCTTTTTGCTGTGCTTTGTTTCTCCCTTTCCCCACCCCAGGCTTCTTCCAAATAAACAACCCACCTCTAATTACTTTTTCTTCATTTGGCCCAGTTCTGCTACATCTGTACCAAACATGATATTTCTGATACCCGTACCCAGGTAATATTGTCTTTATATGGTGTTCCTGGATATGGCAACCTATGTGCTGGTGGCCTTGCAAGGTCCTACTCCCCAAAATATTCCCCAGCACTTCTCTCCAGTTATCTGCAACTTCTGGCCGCTACTCACCTAACACCTCCTTAACCACCTGCAATATCCAGCCACCCTCGTGGCACTATCTGTAACTTCTGTCAGCTTCTCACATTGTTATCTCTCAGGTCCGGCAATTTCTCATATCCTGTCCAGCAGTTTCCCACGTCCTGTTCAGTTAGCTTGACTTCAGGCCATTGTCATCTGCCCGCACCTCTAAAAAAGAAGAAGGAAGGGGAAAATAGTGAGATAAAATTTCTCAGTCATTCAGTATCAACCTGGGAGTCTGTACCGAGCTGAGTTTCCCAGGGATGTCTCCTGGAGCCAGTGCTACTCACTAATTTCATTAATGGCTGATGAGATAGATAAGACACCTAACAATTACGCAGATACTATGAAGCTGTGTAGGACTGTAAGCCATCTCAAAGACTGGCACAGAGTTTAGATTAATCTTATCTGGCTGGGGACCCAGTCTGGAAAAACATTAGTTGTGACCCAGTAGGGACAAGCACACCACTCTGTGTGTCTAAAGGGACGACCCACACAAACACAGGACAGAACAACTGGCTGCGGAGCGGTTTTGCGGAAAAAGGCTGGGTGGTTTAGTGACTACAGGATGAACTTGGATCAGTAGTGACAAACCGCTGAGAAGAAAGCACCCAACGGTGAGAGGTACAGACAGGAATAATAAGATAAAAATAATCCTTTCCCTCTTGAGCCTGGTTGTGAAGATATTGGTTGGTCTGCTCTGTTTAGTTTTAGGGACAGTTCTCCAAGAAGGGTGTGAGGTGGAGAGTATTTCAGAGGAGAGCAATGAGAACCAGGTCTAAGAAACAAGACCTGCTAAGAAATGCTGAAGGAAATGAAATTTTTCAGGCTAAAGAAAAGAAAAATGAAGGGAAAGATGCCAGCAATCTTCAAATACATAAAAGGTAGGTGCACAGAGGGATGAATAAACTGCTCTTTCATGTGCTGGGGGCACATAGGAAGAATTAATGGCCTCAAGGGAAGATTTAGGTTAGCTGTGAGGAAAGCTTTCTAATGAGCTTTGGACAAAGCTCTGGACCAGCCTCCCTTGGGAAACTGGGGAAGCTCCAGCAGGGAAAGTTTTGGGGAATAAGCTGAAGTAACATCTGTCAGGAGGGGTTAAGTACAACTGATCTTGCACTTAAGCTGTGCGACTGACCCCTTGAGGTCCCTTCCAGCCCTGTCCTCAGTAAATCCATGCAATTTCCCACAGTAAGACGAGAATTTGCTCAGTATATCATTAGCCCTTCTGATCCAAGCCATCAGCCACAATCAGGATCCCTCTGGCTGTTTCTATTAGGAGGAAAAACTGATGGTGGAATTGGGGATCTGTGACAGAAACATGTTTGTTCACAAAAGATGGACAAAACCCCGTTGCACTGAACCCAGTAGAAATCCTGCAGCCAAAGCCAACATCTTTGCTTACAGTTTTCAGGCTCCTTTCAGCCAACTCTCAGATTAAAAATATCCCCAGAGGAGTTTCTAGCTAGTGTATCCCCAGTGCTAAGTCAAGCTGTATCTGGTGGTTTTTACTGCCTTCTCTTTGAATTCTTTCCATCTTTCTGCTATTCCGCTTTTAGAGACGCCCAAGTCTTCAGTTTCCTTTTTTCCTCCCTGCATCCCATCATCCCTTTGTATATACGTTTTCATTTTGGGAGGGGATGCCTGTAACATATAGGTATTTCTTTCAATCTGTTCTTTCAATAATTGGAAGTGAAGGAGGATACTTAAACATGCACACTCAGAAGGATTTAATTCAAATCAAACCAATATTATGAATGACTAAAATCTCCCTACAAACTGTAAAATGGCAACATACGCAGGCGACAAAAATGACTTGGTGTTAGTCATGATTGTGAATGATGATTTAGGTGGAAAATTGTGAAGAGGAGCTTAACAGAGCTAGGTGAATAAAAATAAGATATTTAGCCTAATACTGGCAGATGCTGGAGTGTGCACTGAGTCTTAAAATTATGCAGGTGAACTCTGCTTAGACTGGAAAAAAACCCCAAAAAGTCAGCTGCAAAACAGTTAATGTTAGTGGCAGATGCTCTATTCCTGTTTAACAAGTACTTGCAGACTTTTTTGCCTCAAGAGCAGTGTCTCTTTTCTCATGTTAATGGGGATGGTTCCTTTAAAAACACCAAGTTAAGCAGCAAAGAATAAAACATATTTATTCTAAATGGAAAGGCAATTACCTCAGTGATGTTCCCCTGGGCATAAAAATCTACATGCACTACTCAGTGGAGCTACAGTAACCCGCTTTTGCAAGTCACTTAGCACGTGGAATTGAGTTGTTTTTAATTGCTTGGTGAATTACTTGGGTTTTAGCTCTCAGCCCTTCCAGTTGTAAATTGGTTACAGGCTGAAGTGGGAAATACAGAGAAGATGCGGGTTTCAAAACAAGCCTGTAAAGTGCTTTCCTCTTCGTACAAGGAATTTCCAATCTGAATTGGAATTGTTTTCCTATCAGAAAAAAGAAATTGCTGGGGATGCACCTTTCAGACATCTACACAGATTTCTCATTCAGGTTCTCCCAGATGGAGGGAGAACAGCATTTAGGTAGTTTTGACTTCATTTCTACCTATCAAAGCCAATAGGTTGCCTCAATGTTGTCTCCAACTAGGAACAGATTCACACCCATGATAACTAGTTTTGTTTGAAATCTTTTGGTGTATGAAAAGATGAGATTAACTGGGATTTTTAAACGGGTGAGTTTTCTTGATTTAACTGAGGATCTTGGTTTGGATGTTAAGAAATCCGTTCTGACCCATTCTGTTAGTTCTAGGGAAAGTAACATTTTCAGCGGCAACAGAAACGCAATCCTAGAAGCTGATCTGGAGAAGAAACGGTATCACCGCGAGACGTCAGTGAGTTGAAAGCCAGCTACTTGAGGCTGAACCAGACTTTTCTGGTTTCTACAGTTCAGCGACAGAAACTCCCACCAAAGTCCCACGCAAACAACCATGTGTTAGCTTCAGCAGGCACGGCCGGAGCCCTGCAAGGGAAATCTCCTTTGCTGCACCTCCCACATTGCTTCTTGCTTGGGGGCCTCCAAGTCCCCCTGCTCTGGATCTGACTGTGATTCTGCAGGAGCAATGCAAACCAGCTCCTCTATGGCCAGAAATAATAGTAACTGGATTTTTTGCCTCAGTCTTTCGCTCTTCCCACGCTCTTTTTTATGCAACAGTGCCTGAATCTCAAGGAGTTCCATCATCTCAACCTTCTATGCCCCTGACGATATCTTTCTGTGTCCTTTAAGAAGTCCCCCCTCCACAGTACTGTCCCTGTGCGTTTGCACTGGCACTGTGCTGGCACAGCAACGATGCACTTGTGTCATCTCCACAGGCATGTAATGACACGCTTTTGTGTAGTCTTGGTGTGGAAATTTACCCTCTGCTCAGCCAGATGTATAGCTACACAACAACGAAGAAGAAAAAAGGAATGCCTCATGAGCCAGAGGAACGGGACTGCTGCTTGCAGACTGGAGGATTTCTAACATTTCAAACACCAGGGAAGCTGGACCCTCAAAAGCAACCTACACCCATGCTTCAGAGCCCTATAAAACAAAGCTGTGATGGCAAGTAAAAGCAAAGCCAAGTCCTGCACTGAAAATACCACTTAATACTTTGCAAATGTGCATGTTTTCTTCCATCATATTTGTTTGCTCAGTTCCAGCCTGGCGCAATTTGAAGCAGCTGGGACCTTTAAGTCCTGTGGTGACCCTGGCCGTCCCAAAACCAGAGCTTTGGGCACCATGCCGTTCCTGGTCACCAGAGGACTCTTTCACCTTTTCATCTGACAACACGGGCTGTGTAGCTGCCACCAGAGCCTCCAGTGCCTCTGGGTCTCCCCGGTTGCCACAGCCCTGAACCTGGGAGGGAAGCTGGCCCGCTGACTGCCTGCCCTGCCCTTTTTTACCATGGCAGGGACAAGGACACAGCCTGAAGCTCCATGCTCGCATTATCTTTGAGCCTCGGCGGTTGTTTACAGTGGATTGCTCCAAGTGCTTTGTACCCAGTGTGGATGACTAAATCCCATCCTGGGGAAGGTGGTACCAGCTGTTCCCACATGCCACAGCTAACAGCACGCTCTGTATTCTGCTTCGTGTTGCTTCATCCCAAAGTTGCTAGGATTCTGCTGCCTAGCAGGACATCACCCATTCAAACTCACTAAGAAATCTAGGATTCCTGCTTGTTTGCTGCTCGCAAGCAATGAGGCTTGGAAAGTGAGTCAGAGGAGACTAAGCCTGTGCTCTCTGCTGGAGGAGCACAGATGCTACATAGAGAGCCCACACATCGAGGTCCAGAGTAGGCTGTGACAGGGAGCATCGTGAAACAATAACACACTAAAGCTAGAACAACCATAATCAAGTATTGAGCTGAATACAGTGGAGGGGCAGCCAAGAAAATCGTCGTCTTCCTGTGCTACTGCTTTTGCCAAGCTAGCTCCTATAGCACGTGCAGCATACAGGCTCTCCAGGTCCTGCTGGGCTGTGTGTGGCACTGAGGTGCCAACTCCTGCGATGAAAACTCAAGGAGGAGTAAGTCCAGTCAGCACATCTATTACATCACATCACACTTTTATTTTCATTTTCCCCTGCAAATTTTAACTGGCTTTTTTTTTTCCCAGTGTGCTTCAAATACCAGTACGAGGAGGTCATTTAGAGGAAGGATTTGTTCTTTGCCTAGCTGGCCAGAAACCAGTGTTAAGCTTTAGACACGGCTGTGCTTTAAGACGGAGCCAACACACAAACCGCATTGTTTAGATGTCCTGCACAAAGCTATGCCTTCCTCTTTCACTGTTCTGCACTGGTTACCCACGGAGTAAGGCAACGAGGTATGTTTTTCTGTGCTGACGTAGCCATCGCTGGCAGAGGCAACGGCACCGCAGCACCCTCAGGTCAGGAGTTCTGCTTTTCAGCCTGTGGCTGATTAAAAACTCATAGACATTGCTGGAAAGTCTCCCATTGACTCTGATGGTCTCTGGAGCAAACCTGCACACAGCATAAATGCCTCATGGTAGGATGCAGCTGCACATCAGACAGTGTTTGGAGCAGGGATGAAATCCAGGCCCGTATCCCCGGTTCAGGGGATCATTGCTACACGCGCTCACAGGAGGGACAGGGTGTGTACAAAGTCAAGCAGGGGAAGATGTACTGAACAGGAGGGCCCAGCTGTGCCGTCCCATTAGCCACGTCTGCTACCACACCTATGCTCTCAACTGTGTGGCGTGGTAGCAGCCGTGTAAGTCCGGAGAGCCCCCTGCCCTCCATCCACAGCCCAGCTGCACCCAGCTCCATGCCCCTATGAAATGCCCCCCTGGAAGTCGTTTCAAGGCCATTACAGCGGTGGCCTTGCAGAGCCCAGCTCAGCCGGCTGGCAGAGCTGGCAGCGCGGTGAAGCTGCTTTTAACGCAGAAGGGGTCACTGAAAAATTCCTCTCCTTTCTCGTTGCGTCTTCCTTACAGAGAGTTTTTGACATGGCTTTGGTCCAGCTGGCTGGCTGAGGAAAGGAAAGTCTTTCCACACATAAACCTGCTGAGAACCTTATGATTTTTTTTTTTTTTAAATTGACAAAGTTAAACATGTCAATTTTCAGTCAGTTTAATGAAAGAAGGGGGAGGGAAGAGGTAGTTTTAGGCATGTGAGACCTCTTGTTCTTAAAAACAAAATGGAAACTTAAAACCAATCAGCGCTGCATATGGGCCCAAAAGATCTCTGCTGGCAAAGGGAATGCAAATAAAGAGGGCTATTTTAAGAACTCAATAAGTAATCAAGTTCCCACTTAGTCAGGGCTGATCACAAGCAAATTAATAGTTCCTTCAACTTCAGAGCACGCAGCCTTGGGAAGTCACGGTCCTGCAGTGGCTAGCCTTTACAGAGGCTG
>NW_009632508.1:20751-23546 GCF_000690535.1 Cariama cristata
TTAACTCGAGGACAAAGGGAATAAAACGGGAAGCACGGCACTTTGCTGATGTGTGATGATGTGTGCCTCATCTGTTACAGAAAGCGCTCTCCCACAGGGAGGAAAAAGGACTGATCTTCCCTGGCACAGCAAGGCCTTTCTGCCAACGCTCTTGATAAAAAACTCCTGCCAAATCTGTCCAGATCATCCCTGCCTGGTAATATTTTCAGACACTTTTATGAGAAAAAAGGACTATAGAGATCTCTTTGAAAGGAGCCAGTAGTGCCACTGTCTCCAAGAAAAATTACTGCCGAGGCAACTGGCAATCTTAGGAATACTCCTTTTGGTCTAGCACGGTAGGTATAGATGGACTAGCAACAAAATGAGTATGACTGTGACTGCAGCGCACCTATCTGGACTGGCAGCGAGGGATTTTTAGTGACAGAACAAGGGATTTAGTGGAACGTGGGCATCTGACACAGGAAAGGCCAGACTCAGCTCTGGTGTAAGCAGCACCGGTCTTCGCCAGCCAAGACTCCGTTTGTTTTAAGCACTCCCCCAAATGAAGCCGTGCCTTCCTCTGGGGTGCAGCTATGTACCTCTAAGGCAACAGGAGCCCAGCCGTCTCTGCTGGGTCTCACCGGCCCGGGAGCCCAGCCGCGGCGTCCCGCGTTGCGCTGGGTGGCTCCACGCTGGCTCTCCAGCGGCTGGGAAAGGAGTTGCCTTTCCCTCGGGCCCATCAGGGAAACGGGGCCTGTAAAAGGGAACCGGAGACCAAACGGCGCTTTGTGAGCTTGCCTCTGCCACCACGGCAAAGCCAGTGGATGCCTGAGCCGAACAGATTTTAGATCTGACCTTGTTTTAGCCTCTCATCCGAGATAAGCCAGCTAATTCAATCTGCAAGTCTGACTAACTTGAGTCAGAGACTTTGGTACCCAGACAGACAGCGTAATTATGTAATAATTCAATTGAATTTCTGTTGAAGATGTATTCCTAGAGTAAATACAATTATTTAGACATGTAACAGGAATTCAGGATGAGCAGAACATAGAAATTAGTTATGTTGAGTGACCTTCCTGGATGTTTTTTAGCTGTACACAGATGACAAAGACATCTAATCTAGTGACTGAGGCCTTATCTCAATGTCTTCCCAAGGCGAGGACTGACAAGGAATTTTCAAGTCTGGTCATCTGCATGGAAAACAGGGAAAAATGGACAAAAATACACAATGAGCAGACTGAAAGGAATTTGTGGGAAAGCTAAATTACCATAACTTTTATTTTAGTTTTGTTCTGCTGCTCTAAAAGTCAGATGAATGAGCTGATAGGTACTGGAAAGCCATTTTTGGTGTGACTGTGTGTCCATAGAGGTATCTCTCTGCATTTATACTAATGTACAAAACTTGCCTGGAACCTGCTTCTTCTCGGAACCAGCAACCCATTAGGCTCAGGGCTAAGAGCAATTTCTATTGAATAAAAGGATGATTACAGTTCATTAGTAGACTAGGCACTCTGTTCTCCCTCTTTAGAGCAATGCCTTTTCTTTCTATTGAAGCAATGCGATATCATGTTTTTAAAAAAAAAATAAAAAATCAAGAAGTGCAGTATAACTCTAAATGCCAGTAAGGAGAAGAAAAACACTTTTAAGCCTAGAGAAAACCTCTTGTTCTTTAAATTTTGTGGGTAAAATCTTGGACTTACAGAAGCCAAATGCAAGAATCCCACTCATTTTAGTGGGGCTAAGATTTCAGTATGCTTTGTGTATTCTCAGGGTGTATAACTTGATCCTTTCTAAAGAGATTTATGGCGGGCAGGAGAAACTACAACACTATAAAATGTTGGTGTGTACATACAAAGTGAATTAGTAAACACAAAAGATTGTGGCACTTAAAGTCAGATTTGAAAATGTAGCCCTTTATCAGCTTGAGCAAATGCATGTAGTAAATCCTGATAATTCCCGTAGAACTGCTTGCACATTTTTGACAATGTGGTTTCTGTGTGTTATACTCTTTGCTCGCCTACAGCCAGACTCTGCAATCAGCAGCAGTTCTGTCTGAGTAAGGACTTAAGACTGCATCCCTGTAATGCATTAGAGAATATTCTGTTCCTGACGTATTATCTCCACAAACAGTAAGTACAGATGTTAAATCTGGAAACTTTCTGTAGGGAATTCAATTGATTTTCCATACACAAAAATACTACCTATACATTGAAATGCATGAGCTCTCTTTTGCAGAGAGTTACACACCTGGGTACATCACAGAGTTTTAAATATTATGACATGAGTTTTGCATGAAGAGGAAGCATGATCGAAGAAGTCTAAAAATGTCTAACTGTGACTTTTTAAACAAACAGCCCAGCATTAAATGAATACATCTGAGATTCCTCCTGGTAATAAATGATAGAAGTCATGTTGACTGTGCTACATAAGTGGACTCAAAATGAATCTTGAAAAAGATCTTTAAGCAACCTAAATTCTGTGGCAGTTATGAAACTCAAAGTTGACTATTGATCCAGAATGAAAACTCATTTTTAAATTTCAGGGTTTCCTGTGAAATGGAAAGGCCAGTTGACTGGCAGATTAGTGTAAAATTGGCTCTGGATTCGCTTTTGTAGCAGGTCAGACACAGACCGCCTTTGAGTGTGGCACAGGCATGGCACTGATCTGCTCCCGGCCTTTCGTCTATGAGTTCAGTGCCTGGAAAAAGTGATAGTTTCAGCGGAGACATTTCTGAGAATTGTCACATTCTGCTTGACCCCCCAACCCTTTTCTGCCCGCCCAGCGAAGCCAGCAGTGCATGGCACGGTGCTGTGGCA
>NW_009632508.1:23563-24684 GCF_000690535.1 Cariama cristata
GTGTCCCTGAGGGCGGCCGGGAAGGGGCTTCCCCAGGGGGCAGGAGCCCAACATGGGGGGTTGTTCTCGACCAGGCTCCAGAGCTCTTGCGAGGCAGATGCAAATGCTTCATTAAACAAAAAAATAAATTGATTATGAATTGATTGGCATAAGCCAAAATTTTCATTTCCAATGGCCCCAAGGAAGTCATGTAATTGCCGATTGTTGTTATTAGGTCTTTCAGGGACACGATGCAGCCTGTGACGATGAAATGGCCCCAAGGAAGTCATGTAATTGCTGATTGTTGTTATTAGGTCCTTCAGGGACACGATGCAGCCTGTGACGATGCCTCCAGCTCACTAGGCACGCTACCTTTGAAGTGACGGAGCGAGTTGTGTGCCCTTGTCTGGGCAGAAATGAGTTCGTGCCCACTCTGTGGGGGCCAGGCAGCTGCACGGCCCTGGCTGCCCTGGAGCTGCCTCTCCAGCTGCTCTGGCTGGTCATACCTTGACTCCAGCTCAGGGAGGCAGAAAATCTGCATGCAGGCAGCACACAACCAACCCACCCAGGAATGCACCATCTTCTGACGGCCTTGCCCCTGCACTGCCTCTCCCTGCGCCTGCCCCAAGGACTGAGGGGCTTAGTGCCAGGACATGGGGAAAGAAAGGGACAAGGTCCGTGAACTCGGTCCCCCTCCCTGAATGTGGGTGGCAGGTAACCTCCACTGAGACAGGCAATGGCAGACTGGGCCTGGTGGCTTTGCTGGCCCCTCATTCTTCGCACTGCGGGAGGGAGTGCCCAAGGGCACTTTCCCTGCTTCTCCCCACACAGTGGGCACCGCTTGCCTGCTGTGGGCTCGGAGCCGGCTGGGATGGCAGTGGGGCCATGGGCACCCAACATGGGGCCAACCAGCTGGCTTGGTTCTGGGGCTGCGTGGGGCAGACAGCCCCCGGGGAAGCTCGCCCACCCCAGGGGCGAAGCTGAGTTTTCCTGCAGATGAGGACAAAAGAGGTCATGTTGGTTTCAAGGCAGCACGTTTGGCTCAGATGGACCAGGAGTGGTGAGAGGCTGGTGGGGAGGGAGCCGGGCTCAGGCACCACAGTGCAGCAGTGGAGGCCATCCCATCCCAGCCACCATGACAG
>NW_009632508.1:24715-30537 GCF_000690535.1 Cariama cristata
GGCGTTGGCAGCCACAGCTGAGGCGGCAGCACAAGGGACCGAATCGGATGCCCTCTCCACCAAGGTACCCCGGTGCAGAAACCACTGACTACAGGTGGTGGCTGATGCCCCACAAAACAGCAGGTGGGGCAAGCGATGGTGCAGACACCCAGGCTTCCCACCGCAGACCAGCGTGCTGCCAGCCGCAGCGCCCAGGGCCCGTCGGGTGTCCTCGCCTCCACAGGGGAGCACCTTCCCTGCCACGAACCCCAGGGCATGGCCCAAGTGCAATAGCTTGATGGCACTTGAGGCTTACCCCCGTCCCACCCCAAATTTCACTAAAACTGGGGGTTATGAGTCACTGTGCTGTGGCACTTTATAAAGTGCAAGTTGGAAGTGCAGAAGGCAGTGATTTTGTAGGCAAACAGAGCGGCCATTATGTGCTTAGCAGTGTTCAGTTAAAGTCTGTTTTATGGAGGGAATAAATATAGGTCAGAGGGGTGAGGTTATCCTGTCCTCAATGAAAAATGCACCATGACTTCTTTAAATACTGTCTAGTCAGCAACCAGAGAGACCTCAGCGAAAGAGACTCTTCCAGCTCTTTCAGCCAGATTACTTTTCAAAGGTACAATATCCAGGCTGATAATAAAGGTATTAATCTGAAGTGTTGCCTATGCATTTACCTAAATGCCCATAAACTGTCAGGCTGTAAAAGCAAAATGTTTTATTTAATTCCAAAATAGACTTGCATAACCTAAACTCTCCAGCTTGGTGAAGGAAAACATCATGCGTATAAATTAGACTATCCGAGATCTAAAGTCTGTACAGTTTCAGCCTCAGGCTTTTCCACAACTGTTGTGCTTGGGGCTACAATTAAACTTTTCAACTTCAAAAAGAAATATTTTTTAAAACAAGAATAATCCTCCAAAATATTCTGACACAAGCTAGAATGTTTACTTTGCATAAATCAATAAGGAATATTTCTATACCACCGAAGAACGTTAAACAGGATTCAAGGTGCTGCGAGAAATTTACCACCTACGATATTCAGGCCAAGGCAGCACGGGGATTGTTTCAGTGACAGGCAGAGGTACATGATGGAATCAGTCAGGGGAAAGATTTGTTTTCTTCTGCTTGTAGGAAATGGATTTCCTAAGATCTTAGAGCTATCGAAACACAGTTCCTAACACTTTAACAATCTAGGTCATATATTATGTACATGATACTCCCTTGCATATTTTACAGAGGATTAAAATGATTAGTAGATATTATAAGAAGTTGCTGACGTGAACAGTATGTGCTACAGATGGTTATAAATGCATCGATAGGAGCTTGATTCTGAAGATTTCATTGACCAATGGTGTCTATCTTCCTTTTTTCCTAAGTACAGTAAAATACGTTGAGAGTTGAGGGAGGTTTTCAGTCTACCCAATGCTTAGGCATTGAATAATCGATCATTAAATGAACAAGAGAAAAGGTATCAGGGCAAGCGTATAAGCTTTTAATATATGAAAGCAGTGTGATCAGAAGAACTGTCCCGACACCCACCCCATTCATGTCTCTGGGATGGGGCAGAAGGGCAGCTGTACATCCGTACGGACAGGCTCTCCACTAGCTCAGCTTGCCCGGAGTGGCTGTTCACAGGTGTTTAGGGGAGGCGTACGCAGAACAGGGTTGGTAAAACGTGCTCCTTCCCCAGCAAACCATCTCTGCTTCCAGGGATCAGAGGGTTAGAGACCATAAGAAGCACGTTAAATCACAGATTTAAAGTCAAGGGTCTTTCTTTAAAGTTTGCTCTAACTACTTGCTTCCCAGATAAATCCTTCCGTACTTTTATTCCCAAGATACTTTACTAATTTTCATTTGTTGAACTATTTCAGTTCAATCTGAGTTTAGAGAAACAATTTCTCTTTTGCACTCAACTCCCCACTTCTCTCCCTGCCCCACAATCAGAAGCAAACTGTGATCTTGAGTACACAGGGCGCTTTCTGGCTGGTGTTTATTTCTTGTTCACACAAAAATGAATGACGAACCTGTGCTCTAAGGGGTCTCACCTGCCCCAGGTTACGTGTGCTCCTTCACCCCAGCACAAGCATGGCTGTCTGCACAAGCAGGACATTTGTCCCGTGACTGATCAATTCATATACTAAGACAGGCTGATTGTGAAAACAGTTTAAACCATCTGGCCTTTTCAAAGCTGTACTTCTTTCTGCTCTTCCCAGGCAGGAGAACAATCATGTTCCCCTTTATATGACAATTTTAGAAGAAGTTGATTCAAAGCAAACAGTAAAATGAGTTTAGAGGAATTCCCGACTCTATCGCAGAATGATGTATGCAACCTTCTGAAATATTTGCGATTTGTTAGAATCAACACATTGCCTAAAGAAATAAACCATCCACCAGGCAAATCATTTCGGGTTGGCACGATATTATGGTTTCCTTGGCCTCCATCTGTCCTTCACTGGCTTGTCTTACACTCATCTTGCAAAGTCTCTGGAGCGAGGAGCATCTTCTCACCCGCTGTTTGCAGCGTCCCCAGCACAAACGGGTCCCAGCTTAGGCTGGTGGGTGTTGTCATCACAGAAATAATTGCAAATACTAGATTTACAGTGGAGCCTCCATAGTCCTTGAGGTTACGCAGCAATGTCTTCCTTAACTTTGCAGCCTGATTTGCAAACCACACTTATTCTGAGGAGTTTCTGACAGAAACTTGCCTTTTATCAAGGACTTAAGCCCACGAATTGTCGCTATTACACTGTATTGACATGCCTTCTTGAATGGGGGTGGACTGAAGTCCACATATACATGTTTTGCTGTAGGTGTTCTTTAAAGGCCACTTCCCTGGAAGATGTGTCGTCTGTCTTACTCCTCTCCAGGCCCTAATTTCATGTGTTTATGAGCCAGATTGTTTCTCTGAGGTGACACAGTGCCTTTTCCAGAGGCTGCAGTGGGCTCCCAGCCACCTCCTTAGTGCCCTTGAGGAGGAAGCGTGACCCCATGCAGAATGAACCAGGCTTCCTACCCTGAGCCTTGAATTGCTGGAACTGCAAACACTGTACTTTGCATTATTCACGAAAAACAGGCCTTTCCTCAAGATCCCTTCTGCCAGCATCAGCGGCCAATCTGAAGCGTTGACTGCATACGCTACTATTCTTGCTGGGATTATTACTAATACCTATTATAATAAGAAAGCTGCTCCCTATTCCTAATGAACAGAGAGGATTTAAACATTTCCCTTCTAGAGAAAACAGGTGATTCATCTCTCTTACTGGGAGGAAAAGACTGACATATGCTGAGCATATTGTACCCTCCCTTGTGAAGTTATAAAGCTTCCTCTGTAGACAAGGATCACTAAGAAGAAAATGCCTTCCTTTGCTTTCCCTTCCCCCCCAGTGGAAACGATTTGATCCTTCCCTACGCTATAAACAAAGCTGCCTGTGTGCAATTGAGAAGAGCTGTTCAAAGATGTGAGATGTACAACTGAAGTCAACCACAGAAAGAATGGCTGAGGCTTGGCTAAATTTAATTAAAGTCATTCCCTTACTTAGGCTGGGAACACAGACAATCTAAAAATACTTTGGTCCTTTCTTCTGACTCTGATTTTAGGCATGTGCTCTGTGTTTATTTCTTTTTAGTGACAGAAAACGTTACCTAAGAAGTCGTTGGTTTTATTTTAACATGGGCTTTCCACAAATCCTTTTCTGAAAGCCGGGGCATAGATTTTACAACAGCTGGGGAAATAAATAGCATGCCCTATGCATTGGTAAGGTATGTTATAATCTATAGCCATTTGTCTGTTGAAAAAATGCAAGTGTCTGGTTTATGGCGGGATTTTTTTTGGACTGCAGGCTAGCTGAAGCGAGATCCTTACCCTTATCTTTTCCAGCCTGTCACACAATTCTAATGCCATCAGCTCAGCTTCTTCAAAATGGTCCCAAAAGTGCTGACACCCAAATTTTCTCTTTGAGCAGAAGGACTGCTTTACACCATAGCGATGTCTGTGTATGTGCAACACTGCCATCTCTGAGAGATGCTCTGATCTGATCTTTCTCACTAATTTTGAAATAAGTCAAGAGGAATTCCCCTGCTTCTTTGGGATGACTTTGTCTTGAGGCCTGGATCATAAAAATATATTGAAGATCATGGAATCCAAAGGATGCAAGCTGAAAAGTTTTCAGTAAGTTGATAGAGTGTCATTATTAGAAAAAGAAGCAGAAAGCAACTTTTGATAACAGTTTTTAGGTTGATGACTCCTTTCAGTTTTATCAACGACTGAGAAAGAAAGAAATGACCTGCCAGTCACACTGACTATAAAAGAAATGTAATCGAAAAATGTATTTTTTTCCCAAACATGATCATCAAAATGCTGTATTTTTAACCAAAACTTCAAATGTCAACCAAAATGGTGTGTCAGTTTCAATTTTTTATAAGTTTTATAGTTGATTGGAAACCAGATTATATTTTCAATCTTTTCAGCTGAAATTGTTGATTGAAATTAAATATCTAGACTAAAACAGCAAATTTTGCATATTACATGAGCAAGAGCTCATTTTTGTGCATAAAATAGTAAGCATCTCACAGCACGGCCATAATACCTACATCACAATACAAGATGTTATGAATGAAGAATGCAATTAAAATAAAATATAAAAAAAAATTAACTAGTGAATGGACAATGGTATGACAAGAATAGGAGATGGTACAACTTATTCTTTTCTCTTATAGTCTTAAACTAAGATGCTCATTCTCATTCTTGCAAAACGTTGATCCTCAGGGGATTTTTCACAGAGCACTTAACATACTGCCACATCATTTTCCTAAAGCACCTTCAGTGTTTCTCTGAGAGAATGGGAGCTCTCCTACGGGTGCTCTGCCCCTGCCTTTTGAGAGCGAGCTCCCCACAAAGCTCTAGGAAAGCAGCTTTCTCACTCCAGCTGCTGCAGTCACCCTGGACCCCCAGAGCTCCTCTCTTCTGACCTTTCAGGTCCGTTTCCCAGGCCCAGACGCTATTGCACTAATAAAGGAGCTCCTCCAGAACAGTTCCCTCCGGAGTTAGCAATGCAGTCCTGGCATCTGCCTCTCGCTTCCCTTCTGCTACCTTCTTCTCCCTGGCTGTTTTCTCAGCCTATTCTGGGCCCACCAGCAGCTGGGGAAGAAATTGCTACTCTGACGTACGCATTTAGCTCCATTTGGATAATCCGCAAAGCTACACATGTGTGGGAGAGCCCTACTGTACGTACGCACCCCGGCACTGGCAGTACCCCTGCACAGAGAGTTGCTGCATCACTAATGTGCTTCCAACATTGAACCTGCAAAGTGGTACCCCATCCTTCCCAGGGATCCCCTTATCCAGGGAGCCGGGAGGCACAGTCGCTCGGTCAGGTTTTCTGGGCTGCCCAGGAGGGCACCAGCAGGATGACCCTGGAGGCTCTGGGCGAAAGCTGCTCCCTACGGCAACAAGGGCAGGGAACGCTGGGATGGCAGGCTGCTCACCCAGTCACAGCTCCTTAGCCTGGCAGGGGCTGCGTGATAAGCTCCCGCACTTGGCTCCCGCAGCACTTCCTGCAACTTGGAAGTTTCACCACATCTCCTTGCCCCACAGAGGAGCCGGGAGGTCACAGCCCTTCCCAAACAAGAGCTGCACCAACACTGCTGTACAGCTATTGCGCATCCACCTGAGCTACCTGGAGCCCAGCCCCTCTGGGTACTTGAGACGTCCGTCTGCGGCAGCAAGGGGCCACGAAGGAGCTAAAAAGCAGATGAGCCTCGTGTGGGCTAAGCCCCACATCTGGGGGTCTGCCGCAGGGGAGTGTTAGTTACAGTGGCAGGGGGGGCGTCGCGGA
>NW_009632508.1:30568-67619 GCF_000690535.1 Cariama cristata
CCCACCCTGCCGCGCAGTGCAGCCATGTGTCCCTCGAGCAGCCAGGGTCTTGGAGGGAGAAGAGCGGGTCCCTCGCCCCTCTCCCATCACCGCAGGTATTGTGCTTGGAAAGCTCCTTCTCCCGCCGGCGCGGGCCTCCCACACGCTCAGCTCATAAAAGTCCCTCTCCACCCCTCCACCCTCCCGCCACCTTCAACTGCTGCCGGCATGTGCTTCAGGGAGGCATCACAGCTTTCCCCGGTGATGCAAGTGATGGTGAAATACAGGCAGTAAAAATTTGATTAAAAAGAGCTACCTCCTGTCAAAATGGATGCTGAGCTCTGAATGGAGACCAGACTGCAGACAGGTTTATACGAGAAAAGAAAAACACTAGATTTTACTTTTTCTGCTACAAAAATATATGAATAACCACACTTACACTGAGCATATAAGCACACATGTGGAAAGACTTGCAGTAAAGTATGATTAAGACGCTCAGCATTGCCGAAGCAGAGCAATGGCAAGCAGATGTTTCGCAGGGCCATACTCCAGTATCATGGCAGCAGGGAGCTGCACGGTCACTGGGACTCTTAAAAGCCTCTTTGTGGCGTGATCCTATATCCCTGCGACTTTTGTCCCATTCACAGTGCCTTTGAATGTAAAGGAGATCACGGAATGCAGAGATATACCTCGACTTGTCCAATTCTGCGCATTAGGTCAATATTACAGTCCAGAAACAGCCTCAGGCATAGCTTCTGGGATGGGCAGCGTCTGCATGAGCTGAAATAAATTACTTGAAGTAACAGCTTGACAAAAGGGTCAGGGAAAATATGTTAAGTTAGTTTCCATAGCAGTGACTGCTCAAGTCCTGAAAGCTGAGAAATCTGAACCAAACACACCAAAACCAGCTGCTGTCAAAAAACAAAACAAACCAAAACAAACCAGTAATATAGTGCAGGTAGGAGGAATAGGTATGTTGGTCAGGGTCTATGCTCTTAGCATTTGAGCTGAACTTTGAGTAGTTGCACGCCAGACGAGGCACAGAAATTTGCCCCGGTCTGCCAAGTCATACCGTTTGCTCCCAACCCACGCCTTCCTTCAAGGTCTCTGCCCAGTGCAGTCGGGGCCCTCCATCTTCCAGGCTGTGAGGGCTACCCCAGCACGGACCAGCTGCACGTGGACATGTCGGGAAGGCTGTGCCCCAGCAAGCTTCCCTGCGAAGCCCCCACTGTCCCGGCAGCCTGGAAGGGCAGCCCGGCGCCTGCAACGCAACTCCCAGGTCGCCGCAGGGCCGGAGCAAAACCCTCTGGTGCCTGGCAGGGAGAGCGCCCAGGTGGACGGACCCCCGGTCTTTCTTTCCCACGTGTTTTTTTAGACTTTCTTGTGGGGAGAGAAAGCAAACGCTACATTCTTAAAATAGTAAGATTCTGCACCTCTAGGGGCAGAAACTGTCTTTTCAACACGTGTGCAATCTTTTCCCAGCCAGATGTTATGAGTCAAAAATATTTCCCTTTTGGGTGTTCTCTTTTTACTCCCTCTCCGTGGCACAGTAAAAAAATGACAGCGATATTACTTTCTGCCTCTGGTTTTGCTGGTCTCTGGTAAAGGGTGTGCAGCTGGCTGAGATTCTGACTAGTTAATCATAGCGACTGAGGCTTTAACCTTTAGATATCTGAGAAGGGGCCACCCGTAACAGATACAGGGATTGAATTAATGGTCACATTACAATTGAGAGCTTACGGCACTTTTTCCCACCATTTTTGTGTGTTACTGCAGTGTTGAAAATCATGCTACATAAAAACTGTCAAAAGATTTGCAGAAAATGGACAGGAAAAGGAAAAAAAAAATTGAATTGTTAAAATACAAATAACTTAAGAAAACAAATCAGAATATTCCAATAATACCTGAAACCTTGGGTCAAGGGAAATTTAAAACATCGAGATAAATGTCAAGTACTCTCCCCCAAAAGCTAGAACACATAGATCAGGTCACTATTTTTTTGCAAGCAATAAAATCACAGAAAAACATAGTTCTAGGTTAGCCAAAGCTATTGACAACTTCAGGTTGAAGTATCAGTGGAAAAAAAAAAAAAGGAAAAAAAAAAAAAGGCATTCAGAGAATTTAAAATGGTTCAGCTTCTATTTTCACAGTGGCATTTGCAATTTCTTATTTCGCAGTGACATTTTCATTTCAAATTGACCTTAAAAAAAGGTTTTCAAAAAAGAGATAAAACATTTGGATCGTCCTCAGGCAACTCCCTCCTTTGTCCTCCCTTTCTTTACTGCTAAGGATCCAAATCAAACCCCCAAACCATTATTCCTTTAGCTGCATGATTTTTAAAGAAGAAAGAAATTTTCCCAGAACTGGAAATCTTTTGCATACCAGCCATGTATTTTTTTCCTGAGTTACAGAAGTGACCAATATAGTGACAGATCCCTGCAGACTGTGGACAGATCGAGTGAATGCCAAACTCGTTTACTCCAGAATACTTACAGCAAATGCCAAGGATGCCCTCATTAATATTCCACAAAGGTTTTAGGATCAACAGTAGCATGCGTAATAGCATTTAATGACAGCAGGGCTTATTATCAGAATGATTTGGCCTCATCTGGCCTCTTTTGGCAAAATAATGTGCATAATAAGGTATGTTAATGTTAGGCTCTTTGGCAGGTCTTAGAAGATGAGACAGTACAGCTGGCAGGACGAAATGGGAGCAGCTGGAAGAGGAAGACTTGGTTTCTGCATATTAAAACATTTGGCATTTGGTATCTGAAGGGAACATTGTTTGTTTAGAGCTAATAAATAACTCACCAATAATGACAACCTGTAATGACAGCTTTTATTATGGTCTGGTTAATCTTCAGATTCAGCTTTGTCCTACTAGACCATCTGCCGACAATTTTTTTTGCTTTGTTAAGCGTTGTGCACTTCAGAAGTTGTAGCCATGCAAATATGGAACGTATGCCTTGGAGTCATTCCTTGCACAGGGAGGGGAGCTAGCAGCGAGGCTCAGAGGAAAGGATGCAGAAATGAGTGCACAGAGTATCCGAGTGGGGAAGCAGGGATTTTGCCATAGATTATCTAGTGTTCCCCCCCAAGATGACAGTCGATGGATGTTGGCCTCTGTGCAGGTCTGGTTGAATGCACTTTTCTTCAAGCATTCGCATTTCTAGGCATATGAAAACACCATTTTTTTTCCCACTGAATGAGCATGGCCTGCTTCTGCCAGAGAAATTATACGCCTCTCTCTCTGCAAACATCAAACTTGTCAGCACCAACAATTTCTTCAAAGCCTGAGGTGATAACCAGGCAAGGCCACACATATTCCTTGCAGACACATCTGGTCACCATGGATGTGGTGTTACTGTGTCTCACAGTCCTCATGATGTCCGATGTCACTCATTTTTGGTACATTGTCAGATCTAGTAACTGCCTGAAAGACAATCATTTTCACAGATAACGTGCCAAGATGCTCGATGGATGGGAAATCCAGACAAAAACACCATAGTTCATGTTCAAATTGACAACATCACGTGCACAGTGTATCGCACGCATCTTGGAAGCGACAGCCTGGTTGCAAATGTGCTGTAGAGCTCATTTCCAGGTACACAAACAGCACCAATCGGGAATGACTGCAACTCTCAGAGCAGAACATGTACTAAAGAGAAGAAGGAGCAATAGGAAAATTATGAAAAAAGGGAAGTGGTCTGGAAGGGACAACACCTTTGGCATGTCAGGACCTGTTTGTCGACTTGTTCATAGTTAAGAAAAGGGTTTGCTTGGCAGTGTGATGCGTTAGATGTACTCTTGTCTCATAAACTTAACCTGCCAGGTTAGGAAGGAGGAAAAGTAGTGGAGAGGAGTTTGGAAAGGAATCCGGTTGTGCACAAGTCTGGAAGTTGCCCATTACATAAAGCAACCCATTTCATAGAACAAGTGTAAACACTGCAGAAGTTAAAAAAGGAAAAACAGAAAACAAAGACTTTAGGTCCCACTTAAAAACAATAGTTTGCAGAAAGGATTGCTTTGCCCAGAACTATGCAGATGATGATCTCTGCATTCAAACCCGTGGCTCCAGCACAGCGACAGGACTGTCCTGTTTCCTTTATTCCCTAGGCCGATATTTTCTTACCTCACGGAAAAGGGCCACACCACGGATGGTCTCTCTGAACCCCACGAGGGAGCTCCTGAGGTGCAGCCGTCCTGGAAACTGCAGCTTGCAGCACTGGTTGTGCTGGAAGTGGACGCTGTCCGTATCCTCAGGGCACTGCGGTGTGCTTAAAGGTGGCAATTTGCTGGTTTTCAGGGACCTTGAGACAGGCCAGAGACAGCCAAAGCCTTGAAGAGCATGTGCCACAGCATACCTTCATAATCCTATGGTTCCTCAGACACCTTAGCAGATCTCTCGGTGTTTTCCTGGCTCATGCTTCTGAACTATGTAGTTTACACTTTAAACTTCCACTGGATCTCCACTCTGCTCCAGCTTTGCTGGATCTCTGCTGTGGGGAGCGGTGCTCTGCTCCTGCCTGCACTACAGATTTCCAGCACGACCTTGAGTGAAGTCTTCAACTTCTTTGTCCAACAGCGTTCCTACCTGTAAAATGGGAATAACAACCTTCCCCATCCCAGACAAATTCTGTGAGGTTAACTTCCCTCATATTAGTGAGTACCTATCTGCAGAGCATTTAGTATATAGGATGTACTATAGAAACAAATGTTTTAGGCCAAAAAAGGGTGATTTATAATACTGTAGATAATATATACTTTAAAAATATTCTTTACCTTCCCTTAGGGAAGAAATTAAAAACTTCCAAATGAATGGTTCAACCTTCATCTGTGTGGGTTTTCTTTTGTTGTGTAATGAGTAAGATCCCGAGGAAGAACTGAGTGCCCTTTTCAGATAGTGTTTCACGTACGAGCGTGTTTTTTCACCTGTTAATTGATTTCCATCACATTACTGATATTGTGAGGTATGCATCACAGCAGCCGCCTCTGAATATTAAGTGCAACGTATAAAAACAGGTCTGTCTACTGCTCATGCACTTAATCATATCTAATAATGCTTAAATATAACCATGGAGAGTAATTAGAATCAAGAGTGAACATCTCACTACTGATTTCACAGCATTTTTTTCTGTGAAGTTTCCTTTGAGATACCGAATGAAATGAATCAAGCAGAATATTTTAACACATTGCTGCTTTATGAGTAGCCTAGAATGACCAGCAATTCTAAACCTATTCAACAGGCTCTAATTAGGCCACTTACCTTAGTCAGGCAAAATCAATGTTTACATAAAAAAAGCCTTCAAGCAAATGCAGGACAGTGAAAAATAAATATTTTTTTTTTTTTCCACCAGGGCAGATTAGATGGGGATGCCTGCCAGGCTATCTATTACAGGCATTTCCATCAGGGCTGAGAAGTTGCAGAGCCAGCGCAGCTCGGTGGCGTCGGACCCACCTCAGCGCTGTTCAGCCCGCGAGGAGACGGGCTACGAAGAAACAGATGCTGCAGAGCAAGGCACTTACATCACCTACCGCGTGGTTTCCTGATAGCACGCGGTAGTCATCGCACTAGGAGGACAGCAAACAAATGATTCCTCTGCTATACCACTCCATTCTGAGCAGGCTGACAACTCTCCTGGGGAGCCTGGCTCAGAGGCAGTCTGGATCTGCTTCAGGGTACAAGGAAAAGGCACGCCGAAACAGTCTGGTTGGTTGTCTTCTGCTGTGTCCTGTCTCTGGTGGCAGTCCTGCAGGGCTTTCCCAGGCACGTGGAACCAGGAGAGCTCCCAGACTCTGAGTACGGGGTGGGGGAGAAGGTGCCAAGGGTCTGGAGATAACCTCCCCATCACGTATTTTCAAGCGAGAGTGATGGGGCGGTTGTCCTAGTGTGCAGAAAGGACCCTGAGCATGGCCTCCAGTCCTGCGTGCTGGGCAGGTTTGATCTCTGGGAAACACCATTATTCCAGCCTCTAGGACCAGCTCGGTAATTCCTTTAAACTCAGGAAAATATCCCTTTCCATGTGCAAGAGGAGTCCACTCTCTCCCACCTCTGCTCTGCCTTGGTAAGCTCACGGGGACAAGAGGCTGGCAGTGTGGTGAAGGTATTAGCCTGTGTCCAGTGCGCTCAGGGACATCCCCTGGGACATTGGGCAGCTACCTGAATCTTTTTTCCTTTGGGTACCTCTTTGTAAACCAGGCATGAGACATTCGTCTGTCCAAAGATGGTTTAAATTCAGCAAAACTTGTGAGGACCTCAGCGAGCAAAGTGAGAGTTGCTGAGAGACACACTTAAAAATGCATCAACCCAGAGCTCAAACATATTTCTGCTGTTATGTCCATGTTTTTGTAGTCTTCTTTAAACCAACTATCCTGGCCTCCATGAGAGAGTAGCAAGAGCTTCACTGCAAATCCTGCCTATCGCAGTGGGCGATTGCCCAGCTGCCCAAGCCATGCCGCACTCCACGGCGTCACGGCCAGGCTCTTACCAGCTCCCGCGCTTGCTACTGTAAAGCTCCTTTGGATCTGTCTTTGTAGGCAGTTGTTGCCCCTCTGCCCGGAGTGTCGCCTCACCCTTCCCGATGGCGTTACGCTGGGACACTGGGTTTCTAGCCCAGCACTGGTGGCTTCAGACTAAAATACCTCTTTATAAAGTGCCGATAAATAATGTGAGAAGTGCTAAGAGAAAATCAAGACGCTCAAGGTTTTTTCACACTGCTAGTGGCATGATCATTACAGAAACATACATAGAAAAAAGCCTCATACCAGACAGTCTTGGCTTTTTTACACTAGATGAGCCACAGATGTCCCTCACAGAGTAAGTTATACAATGCATGTAAACATTTGTCACTGTGTGTGGGGTTTTTTAATGTCTCACTCCTGTCTTTCAGTGGACCTTTGATTAGACTTCTTAGGAAAAGCAATGAAAAACCTTAATTAAAATTTTGCTGCTCCCTGGACATCTGTTCATGAGTGTTATATAAAACATTACACATCGTTATAAATATACATTCATATTTTATTTTAAACACATTAGTAATTGGGATTTTATAGGGCCATAGTGATTTATTAGGCGTAGGATTGCAGCAATAGAGGCATACATGCACACACGCGTGCACACTCTTCTATATAGATGTTGACATATATGTATGCCTGTATAAAATTTTGTGATGTCAGCAACATTCTGGGAAAGCCATTTTGGCAAAGAAGCAGTCAACTTCCACATTTACAGTGTGTGCTTTGCTTCCGATGTTCATGCTAGACTCACCATTGCTCTTGCCACTGCAAAAATGACTCAAACGTCCTATAAATGAAGCGTATTCAGAGACAGTGATAACCCTCAGCATTTTTCATCCTTTTTGATGCTTTATAAATGGCTATCTGCTACAAGGCATGCTATTTGATGACAAGCGACTCCTAAGGATGCATTTGTAACCTCTGGCCAGTCAAGACCATCAATGGAGAACTTTACAGTCAATGCTCCAATACTTAGAAACGATGCAAAGGCGGCTGTGAAGGCTCATCATTCATTTATTCACTTGCTCTGGATGATCCAATAAAAGAGATTATTTCTTTTCCAGAAGCTTTTGAGAGAACTTGCAATGACTTTAAAAATAAGAACTTGCCTTCAGTTATGAACCTAGTTACCGTTACAGCCCTGATCCATTTCCAGAGCAAGTCTAAGGAGTCTCAGACTTTCTGAAGCTTCTCTATGATCACTGCACATCATATGAAAAATGCATCGCTAATTAATAGCAACTCTTTCTCGGAAACTGCTCCCAGTGTGGTTCACCCCCATTTAATCATCAGCTGGAAAGTCTAGAAGCAGAGGCCCTTGAGCACGCTGCCTCAGAAGTGCTACTCCATTTCCAAGGCTGCACGGAGTCCTGCTTTCGGCAGTAAAGGACCCAAGATGCGGACAGCTTCTCTTTCAACAAGCCTCAACAATCCAGACCAAAAGCGGAAGGTGATGAATAGACCGACCAGAAGAGTGCTAGCAGAAGAGAAATCTCAGTATGTCTTCCAATGTCACATCAGACTACGTTGGACAAGTGTAGCAAGTCAACCTCTACATGGATTCTGTCCGATTAGTTGCTTGTTCGACTTGGGACTTTCCCTGAACTCCCATCCCTCTGTTTTCGTTCTTTTTTCCCTTCTGCACCATCTTCAGAGCTGTCTGTCACATTGGCCTCTCCCAACCTGTGCAGATGCACCGAGCTTTCCAGCTCAACAGCACAAACAGTCTGATGTTGCTGACTCACTGAATAAGGAACATTTTGTCCAAAACGAGCAGCTTCAGTGAGCTCATTATCCAGCCCAGTGCACAGGACACAGGGAAGAACCTGGGTTAGATTCACGCACATTGCCCTGGAGCTGGCGTCCCCCTGAGCTTGCAGCCTGGAAATCCACAGCTAACAGCAAAATGATAACATCTTCAGTACCGCCCCGACCACAGCTGCCAGCATTCGCACTCCTGAGGGTCCAGCCAAGCCGAGATTCTCCTGAGTTCTCTGAAAAACTCTGGTGCCTGAAGTGTTTCATCTCATAGGACTGTGAGCTGCTGGGCAGACTTTGTTTGAGGCTGTTGTTTTGAAATTAAACTTTCTTGGAATTCTACAGATTGTGGAAAATCGCTAGTATTTCTGCATTCGGTCTGGTTTTGGGTAAAAGCCAACTTTAGAAAAAAAAATCCATAGCTCAGACATCCTGCTTTATAGCCAGTTTAAGCATCTGTGATGACCAAAAATAGTAATTACACTTGCTGCTTAGGACTAGAAAAGACTTCCACTTTACAATTAATATAAGCTGCCAACCAAAAAAAAAAACAACAAAAGGCCAAGTTTAGGATTTCAATTTGAATGTTAGCTTGAAAGCATGCAATACAAGCCCTAGATGGTTGGACCGTGTCCACCGTGCTGCCCTTGACCACACACATAATATATGAAGCTTGTTGACATTGCACTTGGCTGTTGCCCAGTTAATGCAGCTTATGGCCGGTTCTGCACTACCTAAAGCTGCGGTTTCCAGGGCAGGGATTCACAACCTACAAAGCCGTACCAAACTGCTCGTAGTCTTGGGAAGTGCATGAGCCCTGCGCTAGTCTTAAGTAGGAGTTTGACATGGATGCATGAAAGTCGATGAGAGATGTTGGCAGATGGTCTATAGGACACACTGGGCTATTGAACATGTGTCTGATGCTGGGTTTATCTATAGCAGAACGAAGCGTCACAAAATATTTGCTCTTCCCCTTTGGTGGTCAATGGTGGGAAATCACACATGCCTGTTGGGTTACTGCCTTTAGCTAACATGTGCCTCTGCACTGGCAGTATCAATACAGGCCCTTTATTTAGTATTATATTATATATTATTTCACAATTGCATATGAATTTTTTTCCTGTCCTCATTTCTCAAATTCTTTTGTGAGTCAGAGACACAAAAAGGGTCAGAAGAGGAAAGATCTGCCCCCCACAAAGGTACCTCAAGAATTTCAGGGTGGTTTGTGAAGTTCCCCAGCCATGTGAGAGAGACTTTCAATGATTCCTTATAGTTAAATGTCTTACCTGGGTTTTGCAGTTCCTCAACATTATATCTACACTTGATGGAATTTCAAAGCCTCCAACATTAATGTAGCTTTTAGGAAGATGTGGGGCTGAGGCCTCAGAGCTGACATCAGTTTCGGAGCAGCCATGCGTATCATGTCACTCTGTTTTAATTTGTGTTACACAACAGTGAGGAAAATCCATCCTGATAACACCCTGTCTTGGGAAACAGGTGTCTCTGGACATGATGTCATTCACAAGCGAGTTATTACAGTTTGCATCAGATATAGGAGATGCCTCACTCCATGAAAAGGGATTAGAACATGAGTAAGCCTCCCTTTTTCAATGCAGGGAGATGACTCCTGGAACCAGTGAAACTGCCTGAGCAGTGAAACTGCCTCAGCGATCTGAACAGCGCTTTGTCCAAGGGGTGTGCGGTCACTCTTGACGCAGCAACCGAAACCTCAGACCACGCATTAGTTCTGGTGACTTAACGCAGGATCTCCTGACTGCCTGGCATAACCGTGCATTTCCTTGTCTTTCTCCAAAGCTTGACAGAAGACCAAGTTGCCTGTCGTGGTGACGAAAGGCAACTTGCACACCCCATATGTAATGCCTTTGGGTATTGTAGCCTCCTTCTTTCTTGGCTGCTTCCCCAGCCTCTGAGCTTGCTCCCACCAAGTCTGTCCAAAACACAGCTGTCTCCCTGGTGTGCTTGGGCTTGGTACCACCAGCCTTGAGTTTGGAGACAGCTGGCCACCCTGACGGGCCTGATGCAACCAAAACCCACCCAGTGCACGACGGGGATGTAACTTCCCACTCATTTTCTCACCCGAGGCATCAAGGAGCCATCCCTCAGCCTGAAAGCAGAGCGAAGCAGCCACCGGCCGGCAGGAATTGCCGCAGGAGGTTGGCTGTAGCCTGGCAGTGGGCGAGGTGGTGAGGATGTGTGCAGCCACCCCCTGGGGAAGAGCTCAGATTGTTTCATGCAAAAGTGGACTTGGCAAGCCTGACCTACATTTTCGATGGCTCTGGTGCAGCAGACTGGAAACTCGGTGGCAGCTCCAGATAAATTAAAAATGGGGCAGGCTTTTGTTGGATTATGGAAATGATTAGCGTGAAACATGTTTCTGCACCTTAATTGCATTAATTGAATGTTCCCACATCATATTTTGTATTCAACATGCTGCTGGATATTGTATGGAAAATAGCCACACAGAGGGGAGCTGAATGTTTATCCTAGCAGGGAGAGAAAGATTGAGATTTTTTGATGGTGAAAGCATAAGAATGTATCTGGAATGAGTCTGTACATTGGATGTTTCCACTAAAATATGAAGCAGGTAAACGGTGAAAAGTGTCAATATTTGCATTTTCATTATTAGGTTTCAGAGTTAACTGCCACATACATTGAAATGTAAGATTTAGGCCCAGGACTCAGACTTGTTATAGGGCACTCGGCAGTTTCAGACAAGCCTTGTTGACAGATCTTTTAGTGGGTTTCTCTGAGCCACATTTCAAGATTTTCTTTACAACTGTATTAGCTAAAAATTAGAGCTGGTTAAAAACTGACATTTTGCACATTCACACGCAAATGCTCTAAATCTTCTTACTCCCCTTCAGTTTCGTAAGACTTAGAAGATCATTTTGTTGAGAAGGATATTTGTGATGCTAGCGTTACTGTAGTCATTTCAGCTGGACTAGCCAGTAGCTGTTTGAAGCTAGACTGGGTATTTTATGTGCACCATTTTCCTTACAAATAAGCTCATCAAGCTTGCAAGTAGGCAGTTGTTTTAAGTATTCCATCGAGCTCTACACAGACAAATACATACGCACTTGTAGGGGAGAAATAATTTTTCCTGACGAGTACAATGCCGAGCTACTTCAACACAAGCTCTTTGCTGTCTGACTGAAAGGTCAAGTTAACAAGTTCAAGCCAGCATGACTGCTCCAGACAATCCACAGTGCTCCACTGAACAATTTCTTAAATGAACCCATAATTATTTTAAATTGATGGATCTGAAAGACAGTTCTGTTCTAATATATTTGACTTTACCAATTGCAAGGCTGATACTTGGATGTCAATTTTCGGGCTGCTACTATAGGAAAATGCTGAACCATGCGCATCACACTCTGTTTCTATGAACTAATGAGGGTCACCAAGCAGACGGGCAATGTGCCTGCAGCACAGGCTGGACATCTGATGTTATGAGGACAGAAAAGCTGAAACCAAGTTTCTGGAATGGATTTTGGTGCCCGAGTTTTGGTTGTGGCTAAATATGGCAAGTTGGGCAGATGGCTACCTGTGAAGGTGACTACGCAGTGAAGTCAGAGGGTGCAGGTGTGGGCCCATCTACACCTGCTCCAGAACAGGTCCTGGGTGGGTCACAGCACCCCTTGCCCCTGGGAGGCACAGCTGGAACACAGCTGGCAGGGACACTGCAAAGCACATTGCTGCATAACCAGCAAACGTCTTCTAACTTCAGCCTCCCTCCGGCTAGGGAAAGCAGGCTCTGGAGCAGAGCGTGCTAAACTCCAGTGCCAGCCTGCAGAGAGGAATCAAAACTCTCTTTCCCCGTTGCTGGTCTCTCTGCAGACTCTCCTTTTTACTGCTTTTTTAAGTAGTTATGATTTTTTTTTTAAAGGAGCTTCCTGTTCCCCCTCCTCCATCCCATCTCCTGGCTCATGAGCTGCTATTTTCATCACACAATGTAAAAAATTCCAACATGGCAAGATGGTTTAAGCATCAGTACCATGTAACTAAGGTCAACAGCCAGATGCTGTGTAGCAATGGAGTGATATTGCTAGAGTGTTTGCTGTGCGTCAGGACAGGATACCACCCCCCCAAAACCAGGGGCATTGATCCTGCTAGAGGCATTAGGACAGATCTCAGCAGTTCAACCAAACGAAATGCTGAAGTAACACGTGGACGTTGGCCAGACCTGAGAGCTTACAACTGGAGCAGAGCTAGAAGGGAGCGCTGGCTGTCATGCCAGTTGCCTTTGGTACAAGGGCTATGCGGACAAAAGGGAGTGTTTCTGGGCAGCGAGCGATGTCTGAGCTAAGCCTACAGGTATGGTTCCTACATTGCACAGCTATACCTTCTAATCTGCCTTGGGACCAATGCTGACAAGTCACCCAACAAAGGGTGACAGTTGCCCTTAGCCAGGAAATTGCCATTCCCTCTTGGCAAGCTCTGAGGGGCTCCGGTGGGAAGAGGAAATGCATTCTGCAGGGGCAATGGCAGCCCGTTCGATCAAAGCCCATGCTTTGATGAGCTTTCTCCTTGACTGTTCAAGATAGCAGTCTACAATTCTACATCTGAAAACAGAAATAATATGACCATTACTGGCACAATCTACATGTACGTCTTTTGTAATAGTTCCTCATCTTGGAAATTACAATCCATTGCCACATCATTCACGAAGAAGGCAATAGATCATCTGCAAAAATATATCCTTGACTTGTGTGTTTCCCTTCCTGGATTGCTTGCTCATTTTCTTCAAAAAGAGCAAAACACAGTCATGCTCTGCTCGTATCACGTGCCAGATGCCACTGCGCACTCCTTGCTATGGTGGCTCATCTTCCTCAGACGTTGTGTTTGATCATAAAAGGTTCTCCTCCAGAGGAGGTAACTGATGATGGTGAGCCCGACCCTCCTCTGCTGGGCATGCCAGCATCATGTTACCCACAGGCAGTTGTGTGGAATGATTAAGCCTCTCCCAGCAGCTGTGTTGCCACGGAAAATCCATCTTATATCATATAGGATTTGGCATGTTTTATGTGTGAAGACGCCAATGTTACGAAACTTAGGTATACAGCATGAGTTTTATAAGCCAGTGTTTGTGCCTCTAAATAACAACAGCATGATTTTCAGAGGGGTCTATCCTTTTTAGCTTTCATTGCTCCCCTCCTGTTCCCCCCTAGGAGCAAAAAGGGTTTCTCTTACTCCATAAGGATCAAGGCTAAAGTACAGAACCTGTGTGGAAAGGACTTGAGAGACCGAAGCAGACAGATTTGCCAGAGACATACCTCCTGAGCTACACGGGGCAGAATTTGACCAAAGAGGTGAGACCGTTAATTAAGTTGATCTGCTGAGAGATAAGTGCCCAGCAGCAAGATGGAGAGTTTCTCTCCAACTCAGAAAAGCCTCCCCCAAAACAGGTTCAGGGCACCTGCAGGCAGTACAGTTCACAAGAAGTTCAGCAAGACTTCAACACGAGCAAATTGCTCCTTCTTTGGACACAGCTAGCTCCGTCCTGTGTCGTTGCCGCCACCCCAGATTCCCAGCCAGAAGGACATCGTCCGTCAGAGCTGATCTCGTTTGCAGTGCCTTGGGCTTCAGGTACAGGGGAAGGCACACAGACCTCAAGGAGCATCTTGGAAAAAGAGCTTCAAGTGCTGGGTAGGCTGAAGTCTGTGATCTCAAGAGGCACCCAGCTGTTCCCGGGGGAAGTTGTCTTTCTTTAAAAATCAGTGGTGTTTTCTACTTCTTCGTCCCCCAGTTCTTCCCAAAGAAAAGCCCCCTGTGCAGTGCTGAGTGGAGGTGGAGAACAGCCACTCCAACACAAAGATTTCAAAAGGATGGGACGCTGGCAGCCTGAAAGGAAAAACAAAACCCATGGGATGTTTCCTCCTCTCCCGTGAAAAGGTATTTGGGACTCTCGGAGTCTCTTTTCTCTCCTCTTTGCCTGCAGCTGAAGAAGGGCTGGGGCTCGGCCGTGAGCTCCCTTGCTGGGGAGGGCAGCCGTCATTAATTGCTTCTCCAGCCGGATTGCTTGGTAGCATCCCCTGCTCCCCCCAGGCGCCCCGTAAAAGAGAAGCCTTTGCGGAGGCCTTCAGGGCTCTTTTATTTACATGCCCTGGGCGCAGAGGCACTCAGAGAAGGGCCAGGCCATCGACGCAGTCCTGCTAGGTCTCTGACAGAAACATGTGAAAAATTTAGGGTGCCCTTGCAAAGCCGGTGTCATTCCCATTTAGATACCACTGCGGATGGGTAAGCTCTTGGCTTAAATTCTTGGACAGGGCTCACACACCCCTGCGGTCCTTAGGGTCAGGTCACGGATTTTGGGAGCAAGCACAGCATGTGCTTTGAGGAAGAGCTTTAATGTTCAAATTAATTATGATAGAGCGTGAGAGGAAGGGGAGGTGTGCAGTAGGAGAGAAGGGGAGGAAGGCTTTTACCAGCAGACAGCGGTTTCCTCTGCTGCTGTGCCCGGTACAGAGGACACACAGAGAGGTTGCCCCAGAAAGCCGTAAATGAAGTACTGCTGTGGGGGCCTGTGGAGGATTGTCTCCAAAGAGAAATGGAATATTTTCCTTATGGTGAACCACAGGAGAATGTTACTACATCCTGCTCCTTGCATACCGTATACATAGGAGGAAAGGAATGACTAGTTAACTGTTTGACCTCAGTTTCGTGAAAAAAAAAAATGCCCAAGAAACCTCAAGAACTCACCCCATTAAGCATGTAGGAAAATGTCAGAGATTTGGCACCTTAATTATATGCTAATGACCTCCTACCAGGAAGAAAAGCTTCAGATGTCTGAAAGAAAAATAAATGACTGAAAAGGGTTGTGTATGCTCACAGAGCATTTTTCTGACAACTATTCCCTTTTTCTTTTTGTCTTTTTTTTTAACATTTGAAAAACAAACCAAAACACAAAAGCAGACTGAAGAACTAGGTGAACCTTTGACATTTGTGTTTGATTTTCAGCCCCTGGGCTTGAACTGAAAACAAAACAAATCCTGCTGCAGAGAGGTTTGTCAAATGTGCAGACTTTCAACGACCCTTCTGTTTATAATATTTTTCTGATTCATTTTTAGCTAAGATTGCATATGGTCTTTACCCATCACCTCCTGGTGAACTTGTCTGCAAAATACTTATTATTTTCCTATAAATTTATTTGCTCCACGTGGAAAAAAAATCTCAGCTGGTATAAATACGTAGCAAAGTTAATGAACGTATACCCAGATATGCAACGCAAGTATCTGGTATGATTTTTGTTGACTTACTGGTTTGTTCAAAATATTATTTCCCCAGGACTTCGCATTACACCTGAATGCTTAGAGGACCCTCTACTGAATGCAGACGCTAGTGATGACATCTATTTGGACAGTTTTTCTGACTCGTATGTACATCCATTCATATGTGGCACATTTATTGGCACTGAAATTATACTGTATTCGATTGTTGAATATTCTTCTGCAAAGCTTTTGGCTGGGGATCTTGGTTCACACACCATTTCAAGACTCAGTTTGACTGGTACCGAAAACCAGGCCTGAACCTGCTGATGAGGAAGCCTGTAACTCATCTGCTGGACCCCAAAGAGGAGGGAGGCAGCCTGGCGTGCCCAAGTCTTTCCTTCAAGAAACTTTTGCAAGCTGGAGATACTCCACAGGGCGCTGGGGGGGAGCTAGGGCAGGGTCCTCGCCTCGTGGAGCAAACTGCGGGGACAGAGGGGCCTCAGCTCTTGTTTCAAGGTCTGCAAAAATGGTACTGCGCAGACATCAAATGTAAGTGGAGTCAAAGCTGTTTGCATACGTAATAATTGCAAAAATGAAAGGCAAGGAGTATCTCCAATCAATGTCAGGAAAGGAAAGGAAAGGAAAGGAAAGGAAAGGAAAGGAAAGGAAAGGAAAGGAAAGGAAAGGAAAGGAAAGGAAAGGAAAGGAAAGGAAAGGAAAGGAAAGGAAAGGAAAGGAAAGGAAAGGAAAGGAAAGGAAAGGAAAGGAAAGGAAAGGAAAGGAAAGGAAAGGAAAGGAAAGGAAAGGAAAGGAAAGGAAAGGAAAGGAAAGGAAAGGAAAGGAAAGGAAAGGAAAGGAAAGGAAAGGAAAGGAAAGGAAAGGAAAGGAAAGGAAAGGAAAGGAAAGGAAAGGAAAGGAAAGGAAAGGAAAGGAAAGGAAAGGAAAGGAAAGGAAAGGAAAGGAAAGGAAAGGAAAGGAAAGGAAAGGAAAGGAAAGGAAAGGAAAGGAAAGGAAAGGAAAGGAAAGGAAAGGAAAGGAAAGGAAAGGAAAGGAAAGGAAAGGAAAGGAAAGGAAAGGAAAGGAAAGGAAAGGAAAGGAAAGGAAAGGAAAGGAAAGGAAAGGAAAGGAAAGGAAAGGAAAGGAAAGGAAAGGAAAGGAAAGGAAAGGAAAGGAAAGGAAAGGAAAGGAAAGGAAAGGAAAGGAAAGGAAAGGAGAAAAGAAAAGAAAAGAAAAGAAAAGAAAAGAAAAGAAAAGAAAAGAAAAGAAAAACAGCTCAGGAAGGACTACTGAACATCCATGGACACAAAAAAAAGAAAAGCCTCCATCATTATAAAAGCAATTCCAAAAGTAATGGTAGAAAACTTGCCTTTGTCTGCACCAAGTGGAAAAAATGCTTGAGCCCAGAATGACAGCTCCGGTCCTACCTAGCACGGGGCTCACACGGCAAAGGCTGGGCCTGGCTGCGCGGGAAACTTAACAAAAATGGCAATGGCAGAACAGATATGGTTGTAAAAGAATTAGTGCGTTTCTGGAGAGAAGTCACAATTCTGGAATAAAATCATTTCTACTCAGTCAGAGTCCCCACCTGAAGCAGTTATTCCAGGACAGCCTGGGTGGGAAACCTAACGTGACACTTGCTATTCCAGTTATTTTCTCCAAATAGGCAAGTCTTTACTTACAAGACTAGTCCTGCTGACTTCCCAGGGACATCTCATACATGCACATGCTGCAAGCTTGAGATCGCTACTTTGCTTGTTACAAAACCATGAAACTATTTGGCTTTTGCTCCCATTTTGTCCCCCCTTTCTCCTCTGCGATGGCTATTTTTGCCTTTTCATAATTCTCGGCAAAGGCTATGTGATAATCCCTTTAGGTTTTATTTAACATTTGGGAAATAGCTCTGATACTTGTACAATAAATAGGGGTTTCTTTTCTCCTGGAGGGCATAAATTGGGTTTACTAGATTTAATTTATTAATTGAATAAAAAAAAAGTTCTGTTTAAAATATACTAAAAATATTAGCCTTGTGTGTGTGTCACAAGGAGTAGCAGTCATGGGATGCAACAGCATGGTTTTCAAGAGACATAGAAAGGAGACAGCTGATGCTAACAAGAAATTTTCTTCATTGCTAAAAGATGTGCTGTTTACTTCAATATAACCAGGCCATATGGGCTGGCCAAGAGTGAAACTCCATCAAAGCTATTTGAGGTGCGTTAGCTTTACTTTGAGATAGTCTTGCCAAGATTAGCCTCATCCTCCTGCCATTGGGATTAACTTTAGCAGGTTTGTTCAAGGATGAAACAGAAGGACTGGGTTCCTCTTTGATACCTCTCAGAGCTGTTCGCTTTTGTCTGGCAAAAAAGATTCCCCTTTTGTATCTTCCCGTTTTTCAGTCCAAACCATCCCGGTCTGGGAGCACATCCTGGCAATACCAGAGCAGAGCTGCACAGAACCTCAGCAGTTCCCCTCCACCTAAGGCAGTAGGTTCCAGCCCTCCCCTACCATCCTCCTCCTCCCTCCCCGCCCAGGCCATTCGCTCTGGTTGCTGCACTTCAGGGAGCCCTGAGCTGAGCAGAGCAGGTCGGGCGTTCATCACATTCCAACTCACCAGTACAGCAGAAGCCAGCAAAGAAGCAAGCGTTATTTCCCCAAGTTCGTAATCCAGTTAAGTGACTCACTCACCTGCCAGAGTGAGTGCGAAGGAGAGGAAGGATGGCATGGTGGGGAGCAGGTGGAGAAGGAAGCCAAGACAAGGAAAGGAAACTCTTTGGCTGAGCTGGGCTGACCTCGTAGCCTCTCGTACTTGGAGTCCCTGCAACGCGGAGGAGTGATGGATCCCAGCACTGCCTGCTGCTAGATGTGCCGTCCTCCGCGCTGTGTTGCTCCTCGCTACCCCTGCTCCACCTCTGTTCTTTGTGTTGGGGGTGGGATATCAATGAATTCTGCAGTGCTATGCAAAGCCAGGCACTTTGATATCTAGAGGTGCAGTCCTCTCATAATTTATAGCCAAGTAGCTCAAGGACAGGTAAAATATAGATAGGTGTTGACACGTGGTGCTAGCGGTCCTCTTGGGTCAACCAAGCATACCAAAGCTTAAGCTGGCAATTAGACGTTTGCTCTGTGAAATGCGTGATCGGTCATGCATTATCAGCCTTTTTAAAAGAAAAATTGCCATGCATTATTAACACCTGACAGACCTTATAGCAAGTTTCTCTGCCTGGGCAAGCTTTTGAGGACAAATTCAAGATACTGTACCTAGGGGGCCATCCCGCCCATAGCACGGCTGTCTCCAGCGGAGGCTAACCTGACTGCTTCCAGCATGAGCTAAGAGCAATCCCTGAGCATATGTTCATGGGATCCACAGTAACGCTAAGAGAGAAAACGCCTGCACGTGTCCGTGAGTGCATGGGGAAGCGTGTGTATGCCCGTGGACGGGCACGGCTGTGCATGCAAGTGTGTCTGCACACGAGCGTTCACAGGTTTGTATGTGCAAAACAGAGCGAGAGAGAAGCAGGCTGTATGTTTGAAGCAGCTGGGCTCTGCATGAGTGAAAACGAACAAGAGGAGCTCCTGTTCAGTCGAGACGGACAAATGGGGTCAGGGCAGTTCTCCCAAAGTCTCCGCTGAACCCTTCAGCTCACACAGCAGCGCTAACGCACCGCTCCTTGCTTGCCTCTGCTTGACGGGGCTGCTAACTCTTTCCAGATGAATGTTGTTTATTTAGCTTATTGATTAAACCAGCTGCTGCAGCTAACAGGAACCTCACATTTTCCAGAAGGATAGATATGAAACTTCAAAACTGGTGACCGTTCCCCCCCTTCAAGAGGGTATAACTGCTCTTTGTGAGGAGGGCCGGCTCGCCTTACGCGAGGCTGCGCAGCTACAGCACCAGGCCTCCGAAGAACAAGTGAAAGCAAGGTCTGCTTGAAAGAAATTTCTAGAGCTTGGGTGGCTGGTTTGGGGTTTTTTAACACAAAATTACTAATTTCCTTTAGGATGAAAACTGAGATGGCATCGGAAAACACAGTCACTAAATCAGCTTGATTTATAAATATCTTTAGACTACCTTGCCACACCAATAAGTGACGTGATACGCTAGACAAAAGGCTTTGTGCTTGAGTGGAGGAAAATGGGGAATTTCTTTTTGTCCGTTGCAGCACTGCCGGCATTGGGAACACCGCTCTCAGTGACCATAAAAGTTTCCTGCGGGCTGACTTCCCAGGGGAATTCATCGCTGGAGCATCTGGTGAGCACTCAAGAGCTAAGGTCCCGTCCCCTCATGGCGTAAAGCCGTCTTCTTCTATCCCTGCTTCCCAAGCGGGGAGCAAAGAGTGATTTGGAGAAGCCAACACAGCAACCCGGCAATGTACCTGGACACAGACCTCAGCCCACCTCCCCGCGTGTAGTGCCCCCGGCACAAAGCTGCCTTTCCTCACTGCTAGCCCTGCCTGGGGCCCTGGCTTTTTCGGTGGGAGGTGACGTCGTTGCTTTCTTTAAGGAAGTTGTTGACACATCTGTGCACCTGGATCTGTCAAGCCTGATGCAAAAACCGCGTTGCTCCTGTTTTTACTGAAACCAAAGGCCACTCGCTGCCTTAGCTGGCATTCGGGGGGAGATGGTGGGGCAGCAAGCGCTGCACCGCTGCCTCATGGCCTGGTCTGCCTCGCAGTGGCATCCATCCAAACCACAGTCTCGTTGTTGGTGGGTCAAGGATTGTGGACTGGCTCCAGCAAAGTAAACTGCAACGTTTTCCTTGATTTTACCAGGAGAAATCAGAGGCTGAGTCTGCCATTCTCTTCTGCTTAGAACATGCTGGTCTTATAGCATCCCTCTGGCATGTGCGAGCAAGGTCTTTGGTTCCCAACCTTCAAATGCCTTCACCTGCCTTTGCAACACAGTTGAAAACCTCCAAAGGGGCAAAAGTATGAGTATTATTATCAGACTGCTGAGTCTGAGTAACGGCTCTGGAGCCGTAAAGCTGCGTAAGTACCTCGCGCCCTGACATCTGAAAAGAGAAGCTGGGCAGAACCTGAACCAAACCACCAAGAACATGGTTTCTAATTATTCCCCATCCACAAGACAATGAGAGCACATCCAGCCAAGGTAATCAGTTAGACATTAGGACACCCACCACAAAACCAAACATACAGTATAAAAGGTACAGGGTTTCTTATGGAGCGATGTCCCTGAGCCCCGCTCCCTTTGCTGGCGCTGCAGTAGCTCCAGCTGCTCCGTGTCCCCCATCACACCCGTACCAGATGAGAGCTGTC
Source organism: Cariama cristata (assembly GCF_000690535.1). NCBI lineage: Eukaryota > Metazoa > Chordata > Aves > Cariamiformes > Cariamidae > Cariama > Cariama cristata. Next base: position 51,321 of record NW_009632508.1, read on the forward strand.
ATGTGCTGCAGTTCCTCTGAGGCTGTATGAGTCCAGAATATATCATGATTTAATTCTGCCCACTTTTCCCTCAGTAGGACACTGTATATCGCTTTCTCACCGCACTGCTGAATTTCACAAAGCTTATAGCCCTCAGTTTCCTTGGAGACTCTTACCCCTTTCTGAAACCTGGCTGAAATGCGCATCAAAAGTTACTGCAGGTAGAGGCAAATCAACAGGCAGACAGGCAAGCCCATCTCCATAATTCAAAAACAAATAAATCACACGCGAGGACTGGCCCAGTGCGTGTGAAACACGTTGAAATGCCAGGTCGTAGGAGACTCAAAGCCGCGTCACGAGGCGAGGCCACCAGCTTTGCCGCGCACCGCTCCAACGCTTGGTGAGGGACCTCCCTGCGAAGCGCCCACCCCTGGCCCGTTACACTTCCAGAGGGAGGCACTGGCGTTGTCGCAGACAAATGTCGAGCAGCCTGGAGGGAAATTGCCTTCTTGTGCCCTCCTGGTAGGGAGTTAACCTCAGGGAGCATCCAATCCAACCCAGAGCAACACGTTTTGAGTGTGCTGTCTTCTAAGAAAACATCCAAGGGAGGACATCTTTCCTGCAGCTTGGAGAAATTCCAGCAGCCTGATAAAACATGACGGCTGTGATATACAAAAAATCCCAGAGGAAAAGATAGCTCGCAGTGATCTCCCTGCTGACTGACACGTGGCAGTGCACGCTGAACATTTCCTCGGGTTCCTACACTTTAGTATAGTTCTTCTCCAAGACTTCTTACCACACAAAGCAGAGAGACAGCAAACAACTATTTTGCTGTGAGATGCTGATTTATCTGTAACAGATCTAATTGAGACTCTGATTGTCCTCATTTCTTTTTCTCCAGGAAGGAAGGAAGGGAGTTACAGCTGTGCTAGAAATCAGTATGCATGAAATGATTGAATTAGTGAGCGTTTTCAAAGTTCACTCCAGCAAAAGACTCAGTGTTTGATCTTCCTTCCCCTGCCACCACTGGCACTATTCCCAGTGGTTTCAATGGGAACAGGCAGAGAGCTTCCGAGCTGACACCTCAAGCAGCGCTGACCTAACTTACCAGAACGAGAAAGTAGAAACGAGCCTGAGTGGAAAGCAAGACTTACCCATCCAGGTTAAAGTGAGCAAAAGACAGAGGTTAACCTAAACACAGTGAAGCAGAGAGAAGTAAACGAATGCACTGCAGTATTCAGTGTTGTTGAAAATCAGCTAAGTTTTATTCAAGTTTCACACAGGACATCTGAAAATACTGGCACTTTGCAGGTTGTCCTTCTGCTGCAGTGTGCTGCCGACGAGGTGCACACACGCGGGCAGCCAGGCACTCCAACAAATACAGGTAAAATTTCTCTTATCCCCATTTAGTACCTCCACACGTTGCAACTTTTTCAAGTCCTAACCTCAGCGTAAAAGTCTGCAAGGCACACAACAGCTTAAAAGCAACCTCTCAGCCATGCTAACCGGGGGTGCTTCTCCATCACCATTTTCTCTGCCAGACAGCTCTTACCAGAAGAGAGAGCACAAGTGACAGGGACAACGAACAGGGCTGGGGTTTCCCTTATCTTTTTACATGGAGGCTCCACCAAGCCCTCTTGAAAGAAACAAGCCAAACCAGTAGCACAGTACTGCAAGAAGAAACCAGGTTTGCATGCAATTCTTGAACCCTCCTGCAAACGCCAGCACAAGCTGTGCATGGTTTTGGATGAAATCTCCCTCACAAAGCTCTTCTTTTCTTTCTTTTCTTTTCCTTTTTTTGAAAGTCATGATGGAAGAGAGCTGGCGGTGGCACTCAGTCTGCCCTCAGTTCCTTCTGCGTGTCCTTTCTACCCAGCCGAAAGACTTCCCAAGAGAAAACAGAGTGCTCCCATCTTGTGCTTTGTGACTGAAGTATGACTTGGAACTTGTTCATTTGGAACAAGAGATGGAAGAAGAAATGAGGGAACGGAAGACAAGCTCTTCTCCACCCGCCCAGGAAAATGCCCTCTTTGGTCTCCGAAAATCACGTTTCCAATATAGAACCCTGACGTTGAAAGCACAACAAGTTTTGCTTACATTACTCGAATCTTTTCTTGTTAAAAGAAGGGAGAAATATTCTTGCTGGCTTTAATGGAGCCAAGCCCTTGGCTGGCTGGTGTGAACCAGCACAGTTCCTATACGGGCAGGCTGATTCCCCTAAAACTGCAGCTCCCAAGGGCTGGGGGGCATTACAGAGGCAGCAGGTGACAGGCACACTTATTAAAGGCCATATTGTTAATGCAAATGAAGGCAGATGGCATCTCCACTGCAGGGAACATAAACCTCCGAAGAGCTGCAGAACATCCTGCGAGTTTTAATGACCCATTCAATGCTTTAGTAATTTTGTCCTTGAGTCACAATTCAATAGCTTTAAGCATGGAGGAAGCCTACTGTCTATAAAGGAGAGTATTTCGTAGGTCTTTACTGAATAATAATTTAGGTTGGCTTCCTTTCTTTTTTCTGTAATGAGTATGATTTTTGAAAGACAGAAATCCAGGAGAAAGACAATGGACTTCACTGGATCCATATGGGATTTGAAGCACTTATGTGACTCCTGTGCAAAAGTACTTTTTTGCAGGCAGTAACTCTATCCAAGTGTGTATTTTGATCAGTATCAATGTCACCATCTGCGGAAAGGTAGCCTCGAGATGTCCCAGCCAGGCGCAGGGTTTCATTCTCCTGAGCATTGGTGACAGCCAGCTGGAAAGCTGTAGCAAATGAGAAGGAGGTAACAGAGAGGAAAGGTGGCAAGAAGCGTGGATGATTGCATAGGACAGCGTAGGCACAACCTTGTGAAAAGACTTCCTAAACAATACAGTGGTTTAAAACCAACATACAAACCCAGTAGCCACCTCATCCCCACAGTGGGTTTTCGTTCTTTGTGCATCAAATGCCCATACAAACTTCCTTGAGGAAGGGAGCATGAGAAGAAACACACACAAAGCTGTGGTGTAACCTCCTTAACCAGTACAGGGCACAGCAGGCTCTGTTATCAGTCTCCCGAGATAAGATGCTTCTCAGAAAATTACACCAACTTCAATTCTCACCCCTCCAGATACAACAGCCAGCTGTGGGGTCCAGGCCACCAAACTATGTGAAGCCATTCACTGACAGGCTTACCACGGGATTGTCTCTGCTTTCAAAGATAACATTCACTTCTTCCGAGCAGAGCAGAGCAGAGCAACAAAACAAAACAAAACAAAACAAATCAAAACAATCTTCAAGGAGAAGGATGTGATCACACCCCCCGCCCCCCCGAAAACCTGTCATACGTCACCAAGACAGAGAGATAATTCTCTTAAGGGTAAAACAGGCAGCAATTTAAGAGTTACTAGGGCTCCTACTGCAAATATTCTGAAGTATACTTGAGAAACAAAGGAGGAAGCAGAAACCAGGAGATGCCTTTTGGATTAGCGGCGAATAAAATCTCACTAGCAGCGAAAGCGTCGACAACCACCACAGCAGTGGTAGCTCCATGCCAGTTCGCAGCGTGATGTTGAAGTTGAGGAGCTGGTCCCAAGGGAGCCAGCCAGCGCCGGGCGGCTCGCTGACTCCAGCAGATCCTTGGGTGGTGGCAGCTACTTGCTTAGCTGGATGACCAAGACGTAAAAAAAATCTGGGAAACAGTATCTTTTTTCTGGCATTTAAGCTATTTGGGTGGTTTTTTTCTGAGCTACCTGGATTAGATGACCACCCCGTCTCGGCCCTGTTAATGCCGCTCTCTGCTGCCTTGGCTGTCTCTGCGCCGTGTCCTGTCGGGATGCTATCTTTCTGCATTTCCTGATCAAATTTACAAACCCTATGTTGTTTAATAAACTTTTAAAATGGTATTTCCTCCTGCCAGTGTGGAAATGGATCTGCCTCATCTGAACGACAGACCCATGTAAACCTTGAATTATTTGGGGCCCTGAGGACCCATTCCTTGCTGGCTCAAAGGCTCGTCCTCCCCGCCCGACGTAACCTTCCGTTAGACGTCGTGTTTTACCCCTCTAGGTGCCAGATTTGACCACAGCAAGTGCCGGGGGGGTTCTTTAGCTTGGGTCAGTAACTCTCTGCAAGGGCAGAGCAATCCAAAGGACGTCACTGTTGTGTGCTGCAAATCTTGCAGCCGCTCTGCGACTGTGCCGGACCTCTGGCCTCCAGCAGACGCCTGCCCTTTGCCAGCCGGGAAGCACCGGGACGGCTCTGCCCACCCTGGCAGACCCCATCCTGCAGGAAGGCAGCTCCTGCAGATGCCGTGACCGCAGCGGGTCCTGGCAGGAGACCGGGTTTCTTTGTGTCAGAGTTTTTACAGTTTTACAGTTTTTTACAGAGTTTTACAGTTTCAGTGATGATTTCCCATGCATGTTACTGCATTCGGTTGCACCATCCATCCTGGTTTAATGAAGAGAGGATTGCTTGTGCCTAATATTGAGTCAGTAAGTGCCATCATCAATTCAGTCATCCTGGTCTGATCTGAATCCGGAGTTTCTCAGCTGGAGGCCGTGGATTCAGCAAAGACCCTGGTGGCAGCAGAGAAGGCTCAGCGAGGTGGGGGAGGACCGTGGGCCAGCCGAAGCACGCCGACTGCTCCAAGCAGCTCCAAGCACCTGTTATTTTTGCACATGACTTTGGCTCTCCACTGCTCTGGCTTTTCCCAACCCCTGCTTGCTCAGAAGAACCTTTGAGGTGGGCAAAACACAAGTGTGGAGGGCGCGGAGTGGTCAGAGGGGCAAGCTGCGAGCTGCAATGCTGCACGGTGGGAACTCTGCTTCTGCAACCAGAGCAGCGAGCAGCCCAAACAAGTGAGCGGTGGTCCTGGTCCTCCGCAGCTGGGACCGACACCCCGGTGAGGAGGTGCCAGCACGACGATCGGTGCCATAGCGCTGCGCGTGATGGACCCCAGTTTGTTACAATCTCTGGCTGGGGCTCAGAGTCAAGCTTTTGGCACGAGCTTTCGCCATGTGGAGCAATGTGCCAGGGCTGCAACCGTATGGCACGGCCTATTCTTCTGGTTTGAATTCTGCAGTCACACATAAGCGAGCGTGTGGGCAGAAAAGGTAGACTGGGGAAGAACACGACATCAGCTCCCTGATGGAGCAGGGACCGAACAACTGAACTCATCACCACCACGGCGGGAGCCTGGCACCAACGGCGCTGGGAGGGAGAGAAGAGCAGCCACGGACTTTTCTGGTAGCTACAAGTCCTGCTCTGCAACCACAGAAGCCTCTTGGTGCTGGGGGCTCCTCTAGCTAAAGCTCAGGTGCTGCGGGGCAGGCGGCGCAGGGCGCAAGGTGCAGGGCAGTGCCAGGAGCACGTGCCACTGAGGGATGGAAACTCCTGGGAGGTGGCTCTTCTTCCCTTGTGGTAGTAGGGGCTGCCCAGCCTCTGGCACGTGGGATCTCGCCGTGACAGAGATGTGGTAGCACTGCGTCCGTGGGGCACCGGCACGGGGCGAGCAGAGCGTGGGCAGTGGGTGGATCAGCTGCTCAGATCGTGAGGGTTGTGAGCCTCATGCCACACGTACATCCATGTGCTTTCCTTCTGGCTGACCCGCCAATGTTAATGCTGGAGCTTCAGAGTGGTTAGTGAAGACTCTCCATTGCCAAATAACCACCTCTATTTTTTTCAAGTCAGGACAGCTAATAAAGACAATGAGCACTTTCAACCTGACTGGCCAATGTTTCACCGAGGAAAAGTGCCCTGAAGAGAATCCGGTCCCACCATCTTTTGGCGAGTTATACAGTATGGCTTATTTCTGCTAAATAAAGCCTTTAGGACTACCTTGCACTGCAGTCAAAAACACAACCAAGTAAGAAAAGCGGTTTGCAAGTTGTGTCCCTGAGCCCTGGCTCCAGGTACCCAGCTCTCACCGTGCCCAAGGGGCTGGGTTAGTACCCCAGCACGGGGGCTAACGAGACACCGGGAGAGATAAAACAAGCAGCCTGAAATTTCACCGCAGCATTATGAATGGGGACTTTCACAGCTAAGCCAACCCAGCCCTCTGTATTTATTGGGGTTGGGGAGGAGATGCTTTAAGAAAAGACTTCTGACAGTTCGCTTGTGTGTTTGCACTCTGCTTCCAAGCCTTGTTAATTCCTGCTCAAATATGAAGCTTAACTCTCCTTCCTCATCAGCTGCTTTCAGAAAAGCCCTGCTGGCCTGATACAATGCAGAGCTTTGCTTATGCAAGGCTTAAAGAACAGCCATTAAAAAACAGCAGTAGTTTCAGAGAACCATCGGTTTTCAGGGGTTCATCTTAAATCCAGCATTCTTCTCTGGCTGCATGCTACTCACAGCTCAGAAGAGGATGCAGAAATTGGTGATCTGAAAAAAAAAAAAAATGCAGAAAACAATTGAAGTGTGAACAATGAAGGGCCTATTGTTACTCATACAGGAATCACTGCATGAAGTCACTCTGTCCCAGGATATTTTTAAATACATACTCAGTGGGTAGATATTTTGGTTCTTTCAGGGACTGTCTGAGATTTGCCAAGCAGTGTTAATTAGCTAGTGGTGAAAGGTATGCAGTTTGTCATTCAAAATTTAGGCTGTGGGCTCCTATTCTAGAATATCACAGTGCCACTGAAAACTTGATTATGGTCTACTTATAAAATCCTCAAATAGGCAAGTTTTCATGTTTTTGGTTTACCTTACTCTGTAAAGATAAGCTAAATAGTTTTAGTTTGTCAAATCACAGAAGTTTGCCCCTCGCTATAGATTAAATGAATGCTTGCTATATTTTATTGCTTCTCTAACATCTTATATATTAGAAACAAAAGGTAGATGTGAGCCCCAATCTACTCTCAAGATTAGAAAAATCTGTCTCGTTCAGGGCTGGGTTGTTTTTTTTCTCTCCACAGAACACATCACAGTAATAATAGCACATCATCCCCAAGGAACCCCCAGGGAAGCAGCAGATGAGAGTCCTATGGACTTAATAGTTTTGAGTCTAAGCAGTGTTTATTCAACAAACCCACACCTCCTACCTCCAAGTAACAAAGCAGAGCAGCTGGCAGTCTCCAGCTAGCCTACAAATTCATCTCGAAGAGCAAATAGGTGAAGAGAGGCAAAAAACTCACAGCGCTACGTACTGAAAAACTGAGGTCCTGAGTGAGCAGAACGAGCTGGAGAGGAAAACCCGAACTGTCGCTGCTCAGCAGCAGTGAAATCTCCGATGGAGACGTGCCCTCTCCCGGACTCGCCAGGAACGCGTGGAGAGACCACGGGTGCCCGGGACGCAGGCGCCACGGGGAAGCTGGGGAGCTTGGGTTACTCTGCTCCAACGTTAGCAAGCGAATAAGTGAAGTGTGGATCAGCCTGGCAATTGCGTATTAACAAGTCATTTGGGTCAAGATTTAAATAAACAGAGAGGCTGCCCAAAGGTCAGCTCCCAGACGGCCAGTTAAGCCCTGGTTTTTCACAAGCACCCAAGCCTAAAGCAGGCTTCAGCTCCTCAGATGGCATTCAGACAGGCGCCAGCGGCTTGAAAGTCACACCTCCTGTTTGGATGCTTGAAGATGGGTATCTGAACACAAGTTTCAACCTCGGGGTGTGTTTTTTTTTTTTGTTGGTCTTGCTGCTCTTGTTTGTTTGTGGTTGTACACTGGGGCCAGGATTCAACCTCGGGGTTTTTTTTTTTTGTTGGTCTCGCTGCTCTTGTTTGTTTGTGGTTTTACACTGGGGCCCAGGAGGGAAAGCTTTACCAGAACGGGGCCTGGGGAAGGCTGCCCGAACACCAGCCCCATCAGTGGAGCGAGCCCTGGCTGCAAATCCCACACCACAAGAAACACATCTGATCCTCTCATAGCAAACTCTTACCAGAGAGGAAAACTGCATAGAAAAATATTTTTAAATGTTAATAAAATGGCTCTGCTAACAGCACGGATTCATGTGATCTTGGTCAGTAACGTAATGTCATCGTGACAGTCTGGTATAGCTAAAAATAAGCCAGAAAAGCCAAATGCATTTCTGGTTTGTAATTCCTTATTATTTGAAACTTCTGTTTGCCACACTGGGAGATTTAGGAAGGGTTTTCTCTCGGTTTACAAAAGACTTAGAACAAATCTTCTGTCATTCTAGTATAAGCACTAGCCCTCAGGAGTTAAGGGGGAAATGTAGCTTTCACATCAACAGAGTGAAAACAAGGGCATCTTTCCTGATTTATGTCCCCAGTGCTTTTGTCCTGGCAGTAAACACAAAGCCTTGTACTATAAAATTACATAGGTTTGGGCTCCCAGGTGATTTGGCTGAGCTTGGAGCTCTTGTTAGTTTAAAAGAAAACAAGTGCATTTCTGTGCTCATTTTCAAGCTGACGATACTCCACTCCTCTGGTCACACAGTAGGAAGCCACAGGAGACAGACGGAAAGACTTACCAGGATGGTATCCTGCTTCTTGGCATTGTAGAAGTGAGCCCTACTCCTATTGTAGCCCCGTAGCAGAGTCAATACAGTGTCACCATTGCTGTTAGCAGGCCACAGCCCTTGCATTTGCATGGCAATAAAAGGTTTAAGGGTTTGAGAAACACAGTTGGGGCTTGTCCGGTCTGGAACTTCTTCAGCTTGGTTGTAGCTGTACCAGCCCATTGCTGGCAGTCAGTTGACTATAGTCCAATTTGGTTCAGCTATAATGGCAGAACTGTCTAGTGGTTTAGTATTTTTCAGCTTTAGATTAGTTTTATGTAACTCCAATTATTACCCCAAAGCATTATACCATATAAGTTCATGGATTTTGCTAGTCTGTTAACATTACATTACTGAATTTGTAGACCGGTCAGAAAGATGTGTTAGCAGTCAGCTGCTTGGAAATGTGCATGAATAGCATCAAGCTGTCTCAAGAAACACCCCCACTACCAACCTCAGTATATCACCTGGTAAAGAACCTGGACACTGAAACACCTGCACCATCCCATCTGAAGAAAAAAAAAACAAAAACCAACCAAGACCCTCCACCACAGACCATAGGCACACAGGTGAACATCACAACAGAGAGGAGTGGCAGATGGTAGAAAGTCTATATAACAGTTTTAATTGTATTATTAATGGGAATTAGCAATAATTGGAAAATTCAGACAGTAAGTGCTGATATTGTAACTAAATTAATAATAGCTGCTTGTTATTAGATTGCTGCTAGACTATATTGCTAAAGCAATTACATTAACAATACATTGCAATTCTTTGCTCCATATAAGAGGATCAAAGTGTTCATTCCACATGTAACATTAGCAGTAGATCGTATGGACATTGAGTAGAAAAAAAAATCTACTAATACTTAGCTCCTTTTGCTATTTTCTTCCTGTTATTTTTTTCACGGAGAATTTTAATCGACTGTTTTTCATTGACTTTCTTTTCAATTATGGAATATTTTCTGCAATCCATTCCTGTCCTGAAGACTTCAGAATGGTTTTCAAAGGATCTGCTGCTTTGTTCCTATAGAGGACTTGACATGAACCTGCACTACAGTGCCTGCTCTGGTGTTTCCCCTCCCCAAACATATTTTGTGAGAATAAAAGTTTGTTTCTGGAATAAACAATCTGCTGTGTCAGTTTACTCTCTAGTAGCTGTATCTGTCAGTTTGCCTGTGTACACAAGGCCTAAAGGAATCCGATGTTCAGATCTCTGGAACCAAACCGATTCAGGTGCTTTGCCCCTTTCAAAATCACACATCTATTTTCTTCCTGCTTACTCCCACATCAAGCTTTCCCATCAGGATGTTATGTGCCAGTTTTTTCTCCTTCACCTTCTGTTCCTTCTGCTCTGGCTCATTTTCTCCAGTCCAGGCTCTTCCTCAGCTTTTCTCCATCCTATCAGCTGGAAAGAAAAGAGGCATTGATGGAGGCAGTTTTCCAGCTAGGGGATTTTTTCAAAACCCTATTTTCTTTTTAGAAGGCCCTTACCGCCAATGGAAGCTTTGACCAATATTCTTTGAAGTCATACAAGCATTTCTGGCAAAGATCAGTTTGGGAAAGAAAGCTGTTAGGGGCAGTTTTCGAGTAGATACATATGCTAGTATAGACAGAATTTGTAAAAGGAGACAAATCATTGCTTTTTCAACCAGAAAAGCTCCTTTTTTTCTTGTAACAGTAGCCAGGATGTCAGCAGGTGCTGGGTGGGAAGGTTCTGGTCAGCATTACCTGGGGCTAAACGCACAGAACAGTGTGGGGGTGAAGATGTTTAAGTTATACTGGTTATATTCTTTAACAATTTTTCAGACACATTGACACTCTAGCCAACAGTACTCTACAGTCATTAGAGGAACACTAGGACTAACATACAGCTTACCTGTCTATTCCTTATCCCCCCTTCAAAAACACCTTATAAAAGCTCCAGTCTCATCTAAATTAATTCCCAGTTTTCATCTCAGCATATACAGATCTTTTAGCATACCTGTAACAGCTTTTGTGTGTTTGCCACTTTTTTCAATTGACAATTCCATGGTGCGTTTATTAATAAGCTACAGAGAACACATGCAACATTATCCATCCTTAAATACATTCGTTGTGTGGAATGCATTTGTCCTCCCCATCCTCATTGCTCTCCTGCTGGTGGATTCTATGCATGTGAAGTTTTACTTGTTATTCTTATCAGTATTTTGGGGTGGTCTTCAAGTTACAGAAAAGTGTTTTAAAGTTCTAATCAGAAAATATTGAAACATCAATTTTAATCCTCTGAAGACATGTATTTCCTTATACCACTTTCTCTCTCTCAAGGGCATAATTAGAGTGAGCTACAAAGTACTGTTGTACTCAAACTAAATCCCTGCGTATTTGGCTGCATACAAAGTTCAAGAACTCGCCAAGCAAAGTGGTATTTCCCCCCGTGCCCAGCACATAATGCACAAAGTGCCTAGGCCAAGTATAAGGAAGTGCACCATAGAGCATGCCAATTGCCCCAAAGGAGAATTCAACTCCCTATTTGTCCTGCATTCAAGGTTAGAAACTGAGAAACTGGGCATAGAAGGAACTGTCACCCAGTAATAAGTGCTGCTTATTAAGCAAGGAGCAATACCTTTTACATATGACTGTATACTGTACATCCTGCTGGCACACTGAAACTTTGCTACTATCTTTGTATAGGGAACAACTGCAGCTTCCCTTAGTGTTAAAAATTTTTCAAATGTACCACGATACACATTTATACATTTAAACAAAAAATTTCTCTATTATATTACCTTTACCCCAGTTAACTACACAAGATACTAGCTCCTAATTGAACTTCATAGTAAAAAATTTATTTCAGCTTCTTGGAACAATATATGTACCCAAATACACACATTTCCCCATGCAGATATATATATCTCTACATTCATATGAAATTTATTCTAAATTTAGACCGTTCATTACATACCTTAGCAAAGCAGCAGCTGGCAACCCTTAGAGTGTGGAAATGCTATTTTGAAAGAGCCTGTTGTGTTAACGTACTTGAGCTCCCACCTACAATATGCTAAGAGACATTGCTCTAAATATACTCTGATGCAAAATGCAGGTATTCACTAAGAAAATATATAGAAGATGATAATGCTAAACCAAGGAGAAAAATAGTTACTTAACATGCACTTTTAAAAAGTGTTACCTGTGTATGTTCCATTGCAGGAACACATATTCTAATCCAGATTTCACAGTCATTTCTGCCTGCGACTTCAGGGGCATACTGGTAGGATTATGTTTTTTGGGTTCCATCTTCAGCAGGTATTTTTCCCATAGTAGCTAGAAAAGAGGGATAGTTAGGGAATTCACATGCTTACCTTAAGATAAGCAACTATTTCTTATTTTGAATACTTGTTTACATATATACACACTTTACTTTCATTACACGTAGCAGCAATATAGAGGACACAGGAGACAGATGCTAGGAATCTACCTAAATAAGTCTCAGAAGGAAGCCAGCTGGTGAATCTGTTTAGGGCACTGGCTCTGAACCACAGTTAGCCACCCTCCATGTCTAACGGAGGAACACGTTGAAAGCTACGGGTGCTGCCTGACGCCAACAAAGCAGGTTCTTTCCGTCAAGGGTAGATCTAAAATGGCCATTTCATAATATAATTGAATAAATGCAAGAACCCATTTAGAAACTACCTCCAGGTTGATAAACATTATGTTATTCAATCTCCCACCTCCAACATGCCAATAATTTGGCTAGGGAAGCATCAGAAAAACATGGAAGTTTATCTTTGCACCTCTGTGTTTTGCTGCTATTTTGTTGAAATACAGATGTAAAAGATTAAGCTGTCTTGACTCAATCTTTGATTAAAGAAATTGAACACATGCATCTCTACAGAAAAAAATTAATCTAGAGATCCTTATGGGCTTGTGTCCCTGCTCCCATAGTTGTCCTTAATAGGAAAAGAAATCCACATGTTAAAAAAAATACATATATAACTGGAAAAAGCATTATGTCTGAAAAGGCAGGCCTATCAAGCCATCAACTGTTAACATTCCCAACAAAAACATATTCCATATGCAATGAAAAACATCAACCAACCTTCAACTAAAGGGCAGAGTTCATGGTTCTCTTCAGACATCCAGGATGAAGTCTATTATGTCACTTACCAGCATTCAAAAACTTGTTAGAGAAAAGACTGCCTTAAAAATTACACTGGAGTAATTGGATTGGAAAGTTTAGTGCTCATAACAATTCCTTTGGCAGGTATGCAAGTAACAAAATGTTTTAGTTCTTGAACATGAAAGAATACAAGACCCATCACTACAGGCTAAACTTGAGTACTACTTCAAAACAAAGCAGTAAATAGAGAAAAGGTGGGAGGGAGAAGCTTTATAGAAGAAACGTTGCCTACCAATGGAGGAGAACAGTGGGAAATTCATTCTAGGTTTTTGGAGAAAACTTAGAAACTTGCAGTAGTAAGATTAAGTAGTGCTGGGTAACAAAAAAACCTTTTCAAAATTATTCTTCCTTTAGAGTACAACTGCTTGCTTTTGTTTTATTGAAAAAAATTTACTTGGAACACTTACACTATATAAGAAACTCTGACAATTAGTTAAATACACAGAAGATCAAAGACAAATAACTGAAATATCCGCATTAAAACAATACAATACTAACAAGTGTTCTTAATTAGCATTTTTAATACATTGCTCAAATATGCAGTAAGCTTTACTTAAAGGCGTGCTGCTACCAGCCTTGTTTGTTTTCTTCCCCTTGAAGCTGTAAAACCTATGACCTTCAATACTGTATGGAAAGCCATTTTATCTAATGCTTTTAAACTCTCTTTCACATTACATTTTAGCCTTGAACTTGCAACCAAAAAAAACCAACAAACCACCCCACAGTTATTGTGCCATTCCCATCTTCGAGCACCGGTCAAGCAAAGGCTATGGAAACAAGAAAAAATGACATATGCTCTTCCTTCAGACATCACAGGGATTTTTTAATTGGTTTAGGAAGGAGATGCACACCTAGTTCAGTAGATACTGAATAGGAGGGAAGTCAGGAGATAAATGCTTTGCTTTCAGAGATAAAAATTTAAATAAAGATTTACTTATAAACCAAAAGTCTACAGAAACTTGATTAAAAATTCTATTTCTTTGTGGGGTATCCTTTTAACAGAAAGGAGAGGAATTCCTTGTCTATGTGAAGACTCATACTGCAGCACGAGTCACCAGTCTCTTTCAGTTCTTTGCACAGCTTTTACAAAGTTCCCACTGATTCCAGAGGATTACGAAGACAAGTTTCACATACGTCATTCTGCAGTTAAGCTTTCTGCATATAATTTCTTTCAGACTTTATTGTGAAGAGAAGTCATACTGGATTCAACAGCACTCAGTCTTGTCTCCAGAGCCTTTAACACAGTGTCTGCCTGTAAACAGAGAAAGATACTCAGTTATAACCACAACTTGACAATACAAAGAGCAAGTGCTCAAATTTGATCTTGCGTCACCAATCCTATTCGATTCTATTCCTGCTACTTTCATAGTTTGAAAGCTCACTCAACTCTAACAGTAACTCTCCACACTTTTTCAAATGTTTAATTGTCTCCAACCTCATTAAGTGTCAGATCCACACCTTCAGCTCTTGCTAAACAACCATCAGCTTTCAGAGCGGACTTTGTTACACTATTTGCTCCCAACACTCCCTACCTGCAATCAGTTTTCAGCAGAGCAAAACGTCAACATTTTTTATTATGTAATATTCCTATACAAAGTTACAGCAAAAGCGTTAATTCAGGTGAACTGAAAGAGAGAAGAGACAGGACTAAACCAAAGTTAACTGAAAGTCTGGAGAAGTGAATCAGAACGAGATAGAAACTACATTTCTAACCGCTGACAGATATACATAGGAATCTAATGCTGTGCTTGATAAACAGAAAATCCTAAAATTGAAGGAAAAGATACTGAAAATCTTGCATAACCCAAGATACTAATAGCATGAAATATTACAGCATATGTTAAAACCCAAAGAATTGATCTGGATGAAATAAGCTGTTTTGCAGAAACTATTTAAGGATATTGAGATTTCACAGAGGTGATTTAAACAAAGAATGATATAAGGTTAATTCTTACCCTTTGTAGCATCTCTTCCAAGACAGCTCGACTTTCAAGAGTTAAAGGCTCCTCATCAGTAAGAGCTTGCTTTTCTGAGGATCCTAGAATGTAACTGATACACTACAGTTTAGATCATGCACTTTTCACTGTGAAAACAAACCCACAAATGTAGTACTCATCCTTTGTTCTCAATGCTTATGAGATTATGATTAATACACTAGCAAAGTGGAAGTGTGATTCCAGCAACAACAACAAAAAAATGCATGTTTGGTAATATTGTAAACAAACTGTATGGTGGAATGAAAACAGTTTTAAGTGTAGAACTACCAAGACACCACCACTTTATGAAAGTTAGAACTCCAAGAGACAGTCACGGATGCTGATGCTACAGGATATGGTGAAAAATTATGCAGACATTGAGAATGGTATAGCCGTAGCTGGGAGAACCAGCCATCGCCATTACTGCCCAAGGCAACGCCATTTTGCGGCCATGTTAGTGTTTCAGAGAATTTTACTGCCATGGAAAAAGCAAAGTATCATAGCTGTGGAAAGATAAAAAAACCCAGCTGTCCAGAGTAGAAAGGTGAACATCCACATAGATACAGCAGAATAAACTGAAACTTCACAAAAAGCAGAAACACTGAAACTAGCCCAGACAGAAATAAAGGTAACCTATCATTATTTACTAGAGTAATGCTTGTATAAAAGCACTCTGGTGTGGAGACTTAATTCAGGATATAGTTATTGCAGAATATTTTACGACCACTTTTAAGTGCTACAAACCAATTAAAACCAATACAATAGCACTCCTTCATTTTCATTTTCTCCTTCAACTGTAAGACAGTTAAGTGAGAGCCTCAAGCACATACTCAGTTTTAAGATTTGCTTTTGCTTACCTTAGCAAGGAAAAATCAGACTTGACCAGTACAAGTCAGACCTCACACTAAGTTCTGCTTAAGCCCCTCTGTCCATGTTCTCTGCTGGTAACGTTTACCTCTAATAGCTTATAGGCAGGCCTATTTGGTTCGACCTGTGACTGTAGGTCTATTTTATAGCGTCTAAGGCAGAGCACATATGTAGTCTCTTCTTATCAAACGAGAAGGAACCCTCTTGTGTTGTGTACCTAGTGTTATCTTCTTCAGTGGTATGCAATTTCTTATACAAAAGGCAGCCCTGGTATTTTTTTTTTTTTTCCTAGGATTTGTCTGACATTATACAGATGATGTTTCTCACACTTCAGCACTATGATACTAACAACAGTAATACAGAAAACCGCTCTGGAAAAAAGCAGCCGAAACAGCTACCTCCAGACATGCTACAAATATTAACAGGAGCATCCCTCAATATGATGCCTCATGGATGAAGCTTAGCTGGCAGGCTTGCCAATAAAAATTCTGCCTTTACCTTTCAATGGAG
This sequence comes from Cariama cristata, assembly GCF_000690535.1. Taxonomy (NCBI): domain Eukaryota; kingdom Metazoa; phylum Chordata; class Aves; order Cariamiformes; family Cariamidae; genus Cariama; species Cariama cristata. Next base: position 67,253 of record NW_009632508.1, read on the forward strand.
TCAATACTGAAACAGAACAAATCCCTCTTGTAGTCGAGATGCTTTGGGGTGCATCTGTAGATGTTGCCAAGCGTCATCGAGCAGCCAGAGCAGAACAATGTTTGTATCATGCTGTAAGATACATAACATCTATTCAGGAGAAAAGAAAGAGAAAGACCTCTCCCCATCCCTATGCTAACAAGACTCATCCATTCACCAAAACTGATCAGTTTGCGGAGCATTCGTTCCTGCTTTAGACCACGCAGTTACGAGCGCTCATCCTTCAGCCCGCGTTCCCAGCGGCTCCTCAGGCCGGCCGACCTCCGCCAGACCAACACGCGGGCACTTGGCACCGGCCGCCCGGAACAAGCCTTCGGGGCCCAGCTCC
>NW_009632509.1:0-1398 GCF_000690535.1 Cariama cristata
CCCTGTTTTAGCCAAACCAGGACAATGACTCAAAAACATATAAATCACATTAGAACCCTCCAGGGTCATTATAGTTTTAGAAGACAATGAAGATACAAGCACAGGAAATCTTTGCTGTTCTGTCAATATTTTCTTTGTATACATATGTGTGTATATATGTACACATATATATGTAGTATTTTTATGTATGTAAGTGGGACTACACGTAGCATGCAGAGAGAGAGAGAGAGAAAGTCTCTCTGACTATACTGCTTTAGAATAACCTAACACAGCAGAAAGTCCAGTTATGCAAACAAGGCCAGATTGTCATCATAACACTCTGCAATCCTCTGAGGACAGGGAAGGCAATGTCTGTTATGCCAACTGCTAGGTCCAAGACTCAGTACTTTCTGCTTTAACAACTGGTTGATATCATAGATAAGAAAATGGATCACAAAATTAATTTTATAAAACCATAACATTTGGAGATTAGAGTCATAATTCTTTGAATAAAATCTGTTTCCTCTGGAAGAGAAACAAAAGGCTTATGACAAAGTACTCAGTGCAATATCCTGTTTTCTGCCTGTATATCTTCTCTAAACAGTACTGCCACTTTAATACAACCTTTTAAGTAGTAGCATTTAGGTGGGAAATCACATGGGAGGACTACACTCTATTGTTACTGAGGTGTAGAGAGTCCCTCATTTTAATTTAGGCTCCCCTAGAAGAATGATGCTTAGAACACATCTGTGCGGATGACTAAAAGTACCCTCAAATTACTGCTGGGAAACAGAAAACATACCTTAGGAGAAAGAAGCTTTTCTGGTGGCTGCTGTCCCTCCCAGGACAAACATTTTGAAACAAAGCTAACTAAAGCCACAGGAAACCATAAATTAACTTGTTTTCTTTGAAGATTACTCTGATAAAAGCAAGAAGAATAAAGGCTTTTCTGTGACCGACTATAAAAGAGAAAAGGGCACATCCACACTATTCCTAGAGGCAAACTAATGCTGTTTCCAGACTTGGCTGAGAAGTCAAGAAGCGAGAGAGGAGAAGAGACTGAATTACCCTGTCACATCAGGAGGATAGCTAGCTAATCCTGCACTAACTGAGCTTCTGAACTACATCTGAAAGGGCAGGATGGGGTGAGCTTGAACTGCCAGTTGATATTCTGTATGTGTTGTGCATTTCCATGCAGACTCTTAGTTCCCAGGACAATGTCTGGCAGCTTTCAAAGCACTAAGTTTACCTAAAAATTAAAGAGAGTATTATTGTCTAAACACTCCTTTTTATAATGGAAAGCTGCCAAAACCTCCCCTGCCCAACAACCCAATTGTAGGTGGTGCATCAAGCAGGCTGTTTTATTTTGCATATGCTGCTCTTGGGGGGGGGGGGGGGGGGGGGGGGGGGGCGGGGGGA
>NW_009632509.1:1415-17800 GCF_000690535.1 Cariama cristata
ACAAATGGATCCATTTGAGTTCAGATGCATTTCTGGCAACTAAAAAAAAAACCAAACAGCTGAAGGGTGAAAAAAACTTCTTTGTGCAGCAAATGGGGATTTATGAGGATTAGAGTCACATGTTTAGGATCTGGAAAATCATGTGTTTTGTATTATTACAACCATTTTTATGGATTAATTAATGGAATGGTGATGTGAGGAATTGCTTTTGATTTAGCACATAAATACATTAGATGAAACTAGCTCTGATTTGGGAGTGGTGGGTCAAAAGAGTCCCATTAATACCCATGGAGAGCTGACTCCAGGCTGCTTGAATTTAGCAGGATGGTTCAGCATGATGGGTGGGCAGACACTAGGCAATTTGTTAATGCAGTGCTCTGATAGGTGCACACAGAAAATTCCAGGCTGATCTACATCCTCTGTAATACTGCAAAAGACAATAAGGTTGCTTGCAGTGAGAGTGAGGAGTTTTGCCTCTAATACTGTTTGTTTTACTCAACATTTATTATTTCTAGTCCTCTACCAGAAATACCTGCAACTTCTAAATGATCCACGTATTTGTAAGGTAGCTCCTGATCCCTGTGCGCCCAGAAGTGTGATCACCCAGAAGACACTAATACCCTGGCAACTTGAATGCACAAAATATGTGAGAACTTGAACTGTGTAATGTAAGCACTAGTAGAAACGCAAGAGAAAAAGATACTTTGATGGAACTTGGTTACATGTTCTAGCTTCTTACGTGTTAGATTAGCAGATATAATCTGTCACAACAGAGGTTCAGAAATGCTCATTGCTGAACTTTACAAACCATTTTCTTTGATTTCTGAAGTGTTTAGGTGAATTAATTGCCTTTTCCTTCTATAATGTCAACTGAAATACGGATTTTGCTAAAATTGGAGGAAAACTAGGATGCAGGATAGAAGGATAATAAGTACATATATAGGTAGAATATACCTACCACATATAGAACTGATAAAATTGATACAAAACCAATGGCAAACAATTAGTACCTATTATCTCTTCCCAGGAATCCAATATCTTGTTGTTCAATAGTAGCCATTATTTTATGTTATGTTCTGCATGGAAGGCAAAATGTATTCCACCCTGAGAAACATTATGAGACATAGATTTGAACTTCAGAAATATGCTTTTTTAAAAAAAATAAACTGCTTTTCTGCCCTTGAAACAGCATGACCAGCTTGAAACAGCACGGTCATATGCCTTCTGAATCCAAAAGAGAGATGTGGATATTTGAGGAAGTGATCCTTCCCCCTCCTTTTGGTTTATAAGTAATTTCACATTTAAATATATCAAATTCAGTCTGAATATTGGTATGGAGTACTTATCTAAAACTATAGATGGAGATCTTTCAGTCAGAGGGGCTTAGAAGAAATTTTGGTGAAGATTAAAACAATGAATATTTTACATTTTATTTTAATGAAAAATAGCGTGTTAAAGTTTAAAACATCAAATGATGAGTTGTCTTCTGCTTGAGCGAATTTAGAAACCTCCCACAATCAATGAGGAAGGAAGATGGACTGCTGCAACATGTATGGACATTTGTCAGGTTTACCTGCTTGTGAGCGTGGTCGTAAGAATTGATGTGGTTGTCAAATTCCTGGTGTTTGTGGTACTGCTTGTCACATAATTCACAGTAGAAGTTAGCCTTCACATCCTCCAGAGCCTTGGCTGCAGCTTTCTCCCTCTCAGCGTGGTCCTGCAAAGGCAGAAGCAAAGGGAGAGGCTTTGCTAGAGATTGTGAGCTCATGCTTCAGCAGCTATTCTTGTCATCCACATTAAAACCACTAGACTGACTAGGACTGCTAGATCACCAGGCTCCATCCCGTACACGCTAAGGAGGTTTTGGTCTTAAATTGGATTTAATAAGATAGTTGTGTTTCTTGAATAATTATGCTTACTACTTGTTGTAGGTACTGCAGTAAGACAAGTAGAGGGGAATGGGGTGCTGAGGAATACCATCAGTGCACTGCCTAGCTCCTGGGCAGGAGAACTGAGCAGGGAAGAACACCTAAGCCACAGGGACACTCTGTTAACTGCTACAGCACTCCCTGTTTGCACTAACGTGTGTCTGCTCTTTCAGGTACTATTGCTCAGAAGAAAGAAACTAGTTTTAGTCTGATACTAAGGCAGATTTTTTCTTGTGTTCTGCTTTCTATCTTCTATGAAATATTCAGTAGGGCCAGGCAGCAGCTGACTACAGCTGGCTGAGATTTCCCTGGAGGACAGCCAGCTCAGCAAGAGCCTTTTCAATGCCACCCTGTCCCTTTCCCACATCTGCAGGAGGGGACACACCATCCAGCCCACCCAAACTGAATGTAACTGTCACCTGCCTGACACAGACCACAACCACTGACAAGAGCGCTAGCTCGTGTCCAGGCTCAGCCAAACACAGCTGAAAAGAGGAAAAACACAATTAGCTTCTATATAGTCGCCCTCCATGTCTCCCTTGTTACTCAGGTGGGTGCTCTGAAGAGTCAAGTACTTTGATTTCAATATATAATATTAGGTAAAAAGAGGAAACTTATACAAGCCAAAACTTACTGAGCTCCAAATGACACACTTAAATAAGGGGCCTGATACTCAAAATTAGCAGCAGCCTTTGCCAACCTTATTTATTTTACAAGTCCTTCAGTATACTGTTATTATTACAACATTTTCTTAAATGTTTTACATTAGAGTTTAAAAAGCAAACTTCTGACATGGAAAACACAGAGAAGAAAAAGTTGGTAAAAGCTATTCATTTTAGATTCATATTGACAATCTGGTATTACTTGAGTGTATGTAATATATTGCCAGGGATTGCAATAATTCATCACTTGCTGTATCATTTTACTCACCTAAAGAGATGGGTACTTTCTGCCACCAGGCTTTCCATGCTATGCAGTCAGCACTGTCTACGTGCTTTCACCACCCTTTGTATGATCAGCCCAGAGCACACCAAACCCAGGACATACCGCACATCTGGGACACCCTGCCCTTAGCACATCATGGCTGCCTGGCATTGCTCCAGGGTGGAGGCAAACCTTTGGGCACAGCAGAACAATGCGAATGCACATTTTGAGCCTTTCAGAGGGGGAAGGACTTTCTTAATGATTGTCACATGCTTCAGGTCTGAAGCTTGACCAAACGGCAGGGGTTGCGTCTGACACACTGAGCTTTGCACAGCCCTGAGCTATGAGCCCCTCTGCTCTGCCATGGTTTTTATGCCCCCAGGTCAGCGCGAGTAGGTCCTTCTCACACAGTAGTTTAGAGGCTGCTGTGGCTAGTGAGATTAACTTCATCTAAACTAGATTGTCTAGAAGTTAGGTGTATGGTCTAAGGCAGTATCCTGAGCTTCCTCTGTAAGAAACAGAAAAATGATAGCTACTGCCAAGTGGTTATTAATCCCATCTATTTCAAAAACCTATTTTAGGATGAGATTAAACTCTCCAGAGGTGCTCTCTCTCTCCCTCGACAACTACAAGGCTCTAATTTACTAACCTGTCCTACATCCTTAATTCTTAGATTGCTGAACTGAGAGATAATGAATTCTATATTGTATTTCTTTATATTCAATTCTAAATCTCCCCATGAGACTTGCATGAACTGACCTGCTTGAAGACAGGAGGTCAAAGAGGAATTTTGTGCCTGGAATTTTGATTTTACATCTCATAGACGATGCCAATGACATGTCAGTCCCTCCCACAGGGCAAACATCCAAATGAATCTCTTTGCTGCACACATATGGCTTAGGTGGGTTAGTATACTATGATATATTTGGAGTAGCCAATTGTGAAAACAGGTAGCCTGAGCTAACGTTTCTCCACTTGAGAGGCTGCTTAATAACAGTAGTTAATACTTGATTGTATCAGGGGGAAATATTCTCGCAATCAAATAGTTAAATAGCTTTCATTAGTTATTTAAATCTACAAAGCCCATTAAAAAGTGATACTTTTCAGTTTATGCTTCAGACCCATTGTTTTGCTAGCATTAATTATTCACTGGGTCTTTGGTATAATTAAAATGCATAAATTAGAATGTGGATGCAATAGCATTAACTATGCAGAGATGTCTTCCCTGGAAGTCAAGTGATTGGGGCAACATATTTTTATTCTAAACTGGTAAAAATGTAAGTTTTGCACTCACTGGCAGCCAGCAAAAGCATAATTGTTTTTTTGGCTGTTTTTTGTTTGTTTGTTTGTTTGTTTGTTTTCCAGGCAGGTCTGAACTGTCAATTAAGTGTTTACAGCCTGCTCCATCCTTGCTTCTACTGAAGGAGAAGCCTAATCGTTTGGGGTGAACACACCACATTACTCTCTCTGAAGCACAACTGAAACCACTGCTCGTGAGCATTCCACACTGCCAACTTTATCTTTCTCAGCAGAAATTAATATAGTTCCCTTAGCATAAAGATGTTTTAAAATAGCAACAAGGCAGCTCCCAGGTGCATCCTAAGATAATCACAACTACCTCCATTGCCTTATTGCTTAATTATGCTTGTCTACCGTGGCAAAAGATATAATTTCCTGCTTGCTTATCGATCAGATGCAGGGAAATTGAATGCTACATCACATACTTTAGAAAGGTCATGGATTTTTCTTTCTCTACAAAGGCGTAAGAACTTCTAGCACTACAGTAAATTGTGCATAGCCAAATGAATTTCACATCCAGACTGCTAATATCATCTTCCTAGGACTATAGAGACTGATGGTTAATTCTGGCATAATAAATGCAATCACGTGAAAGAAAGCCTGTAGAGTTAAACCTATAGAAAACATACGTGATCATGAACACCTGACTACACCAATGCAGACACAGGAAAGCAGGAAAGATGCACCAATGTATTTTGAACTGGGGATCACCAATGGTAATGAATATGCTTGTCACTATCTCATAAACTTTATTCTGGATCATACGCTACTTACTAATGACATATAGCCTGGGTAAAAATGTGTATACTTATAAGATAACATAAGCTAGCAGTTCTGTCTTTGAGCCATGGACAACAGTAAGTGCAAGTTGATGTCAGCGGTGATGCAGTCATTATAGGTAAGAACTCATAGAAACCATGGGTTAACAACATTTTATGTTGCTGGATGCAGGTAGTATACTGTACAAGGATAAATCAGTGCAGAATATACCTGAATGCATTTTTTCCTAGAAGCCTGCAAAATGGTTCCATGTCATAGAATGTAATTACATTCACATCAATTTGGACCACAGAGGCACATAACTGTAATAATTGTTTATATATTGGATTAATTTAAAAAGAATATTTCTATTGCACGTTAGGCTGGAAGTGCTTTCACTTAGAGCTACTTTTGCGGTATGCTTCTTAGTGTGAAAATGCAATTAATGGTATCTGACATTTCATTTTCTAATACAGGAAAAATCAATGAAAAATCCCATGTAACTGAGTTTTCTATAATGTTGCCACTGACACCTAGTCAATTAGAAATCATTTATTAAATCCAGAGTCTGTAAGAGATATTTAATAGACTGCATGGCCATTAAAGTATGCTGATCTAGACAAAACAATACTCTTGCTTGCCTCAGTAACTGATAGTAAATATATCTGCTATGTTCAAATGGACTAAGGTGAAAAGTAGGTCACTTGATAAAGTAATACTGTCAGAGGCAGTTTTCTATAAAGCCGTGGATTTCTACAAATATAGTGGAGTAAATGCATAGTGTTTGTAAACAGAACATGAGAAAAATATAACATCATTAGCCAACTTTTGGTCATCTATTTCTAAATTGGAATGCAAAATTAGTGAGAGAACAGCTAATTCACATTAATGCAGAGCTCAGTAAGTGACAGACTGCTACCTCTTTGGGGACATAAGCAATTAGAGTTGTTGGAGTCTGATAACTTAAATATAATTCTGTGAACCAGATGAGTACAAGTATTAAATACTGATGCAACTACTGAGGTGCTTCTTGGGGATTCTCAATCTAGAGGTTAAAGGAGAACTGGACAAATATGAATAAGCACATGAATAAGCTGCAAAATTATATTCTACATCTAAGGATTTTAAGTATATTTTCATTACTGACTTAGATTACAAAATGAACTGTGATTATGTATGAAATCTGTGAATGATACTAATTAACAGCACAGGGCATACAAATGCTTTAGGGACCATAGTCAGGATTCAAAATTACTGTAATAGTCTTGAGATATGGTCTGAAATCAGCAAGATAAAATTCAATAAGATGTGTGTCAAGTGCTGCACTTTGGAGGGGGAAATCACATTCACCAGTACTAGTTTGTGAATAGCTGAGTAGACACAAATGCAAGGGAAAGGGTCCAGGAGCTTAGAGTGGAAAAGAAATTAAATGAAAGTCAACAATGAAAGTCAAGGCAAATCACATTCTGACATGTTAATAGTAGTGTTATATGTAAGATGCTGAGGGTAATGCTTCCACTTGATTCAGTATTGGTGAAATGTCAGCTGTAAAATACTACTGGGTACTTCTACACCAGCAAATAACTTGGCTCCTGGAACCTGGCCCTCCATCATCCCCACTCCATATGTGATAGTTTATTCTCAGGCTTTCATTTCGGAGTAAACTTGCTAGTTCCCTTTAAGATAAAAATGAGTGCAGCTGTAGAATAACATTCAGTTCAGGGACCACACTTTACAGACAGCAAGGATGAGACTTCATCAGGCTCTCCAAGCCCTGTGTAGTCTTCCAACAACCATCAAACTGCATTCTCCCAGGCATCCCCATCTCATGGTCTTCTCCAAGGCAAGAAACGCTTGCATGCCATAAAAACGCATGCAGCATCATGCCACAAAAGAACTACCCAGGCAGTGTTTTAACATAGTGCTCATGCTTTTTTCAGACAGACTGAAATGAAAACAAATACAACAATTATAGCTAAGGGTATCACATGGACCTGAGGAGACTTAGGTCAAGTATGGACATAACCTACTTGCTCTGGAGTGCAGTGTGGCTGACAGTATTTTCTACATCACTGGGCATGCTTGTTAAGGCAGATCAAAGTGTAGATGTAGCCTTTGAAGCAGTTTTGATCCCCACAGTTTGAGAAAGATATAGACATACTTGGGAGATCCTTAAGCAGGACAGTAGGGATAAGAGGTTTAAAAGTAAGTTACATACTTAAATTAGGCAAACTAGATTTCAATCTGTAATTCATACTTTCATTGGATCATTCATGTGGTGAGCACTTGTAAATTTTTTGAGGGAAATCTATAGAACTGCCTGGGCTGGTACAGAATCTCTCCGGGTGGCCAGGACCTGCACATGAGTGGGTAAAGACAGCAGTTCTAGAACTTTCGTTTTGAGTGCTTATTCACCGCTTCTTCCCCACTCATCAATTCCTGGGATAACTGCACGTAATTTTTATGCCCTTATATGTTTTCTTCTGCAGCTACAGCAAAATAGATTTTAAAAGATCTCTAAAACTCAAGTGATAGAATGCAGGAAGTAATCAAAGTACTTGTGTGGAGTGTGAAACTTGAGAACCACACAAATATCCTGATGTTAGGATATGCAACTGAACATCAGGATGGTAGAATTAATGAACTTTTCCCTGAATGCTCTCTTTTTTTCCCTGGAGAAGACTCTGCTGTCTTACTTAAAGAATTTACTAGGGAAGTTTAGCTTTTGAGATAGAATAAAAAGCAAGTAATTTTGTTCAGCTGCAATAGCTGGCAATACAGAATGTTTTCCTTTACCCCACACATGTTCTGCCATTCTCCACCTTGAAATATCTATGCATAGTTTCTGCCAGTGTGGGATCTACAGTGAGGAATTACAGAGTTATCTATTGCAAAGGAATTTTTTCTTCTTCAAAACCACTAAATACTGTCATTCTCAGCCGACTTATCGAGGGCAGCTCCTACCTTCTGCAAATAAATACATCTTCATATTTTTCATGCTCAGGCAATTACTGCAGCATTTTCAAGCATATGCACTTCTGTTTGCTACTGGAATGCTGAGACCTGAGAAGTGCAATGCTTTTAGCAGTTCCTACATGCCTTTCAGAGTACAAACCTGCTGGAACTAGTAAGAGAGAGAGACAGCTGTAACTTTCAGGAGTCATAAACCTATTCCTAACTTATTTAATCATCAGTGCTGATTGGAATCAGCCTCTTAGAATATATGCATTCAAAGAAAAACACCAGCAGAGCTATTTAGATTTTCAGCAAATCTTTTCTATTTTAAGACACATTGCTGCTTCTAGTAACTTTATAAAAGACTTGTACTTTGAGATTTTCTAAACACTGTTTGAACTTCATAAATGGAGCATATAACCACTAAAAATCTTTGCTGTGGATTTAGAGGGAATTTTTCAAACATCTCAATGTGATTCAACATTTTTCGCCTCAGTTTCAGAAATCAGTGGAACTTAAGTGGCTGCATCTATTAGATTTTCTAAAAATGTGATCGAGAGCTGACATGCAAAGGTAATTAGGTACCTAACTGAAAGCTACGTACAAAATTGTATATGTTCAGTTTAATTTTGAAAGAAATATATAGTAAAGTGAATTTGAGAGTTTTCTCATTTTTCATTGCAAAGGGATATATTTACAGAGCTTAAAGGAAGTAATTAGCAAAATGTAATTTCTCTAAGTGAACAAAACTGCCTGAATGACATACAGTGCAGAAACAAGAGTTCTAGGATAACCAGTTCAAAGACGATATTAGAACTAGCGCGGAAATAACATAGGTAGTCAAGAAAGCTAATCACCGATTTCAGAAAATGAAGGGATAAAGTGGAGATCAGTGATGAGTGGTGTGCCTCAGGGGTCTGTATTGGGACCAGTACTGTTTAATATCTTCATCAATGACATAGGCAGTGGGGTCGAGTGCACCCTCAACAAATTTGCAGATGACACCAAGGCAAGTGGTACCGTTGACACACCTGAGGGACAGGATGCCATTCAGAGGGTCCTGGACAAGCTTGAGAAGTGAGTCCGTGTGAACCTCATTAGGTTCAACAAGGCCAAGTGCAAGGTCCTGCACATGGGTCAAGGCAACCCCCCAATTGAAACAGATGATGATGAAGGATCTGCTCCCCTTTATTAACAAACTAGTGAGAAGAAGATGTAAAAAATATATATATATAGTATTTGAATACAGCAAATGCAGAATTTCCAAAAGAGACAGGGAAATACAGTCAACCGTAAAGACCAAATGGTACATAAAGCCTTCACTATGTTTAGGCTGGAATCCAGAAAGTTTCTCATCATCAGCAGAACAGACTTAAGAACAACCTTCACATTGAAGTAGGGGGCGTCATTTTAAGATGGAACAGGATACATTTATGAAGGGGAATATATGATATGGTTTGATTGACTATACTAACAGAAAACTAAATTTGATTTGAAGATTTAGGAAAATCTACAGTTATACTAAATCTGCTTAATGATATGTGATGCTGCCTGATTTTTATCTCTGAGCTTCATTGTTAATCTATGTCCTATATTAGTGCTATTATTAGCATTTGACTTATCATTTTGAAAGTATTTTCTAGATATGAAGTAATTAAATAACAATTTCCAAATACTAACACTGCCATTAAAAAAACAAACAAACAAACAAACAAAACCCCCCAAATCCACAAAAAACCAGTTGTCATTCTGTAACTAGAACAACATCCCCAAAAAGAAGGCTTATGACTCAAGGACAGCCTGAGAACACAAAGGGCATCAGAACTGTCAGGGTTACAACATGGTTGTAGAGGCTGAAACAATTTCTGGGATAAAAGTGGAAATGATTGTGGTTTTATTACTGTTAGGATTATATTCTAGGTATTTAAAAGCAAATTCTAAGAGCCTCATAGGTACAACTCAAGAGATAGAAAATTATAGAGGATCTAAGTATGTTTCCAGCTACTCTGCAGATATGGTGACTGATGTGGATGTGACTACTGTAAATCTAGACTCCCTACTAAGGGTTCAGTGAAATTATATTTCATTATGACTACCTTAAAATGTAGATAGAATAGAAATGCTTTTTCTAAGTTGGACAGAAGAACTGTTCCTGTTATGCAGAAGAAGAAAAAAAATATCACTTTTTCCTTATAGTCCTGCTTCTCTGCACAAATGCGAGTCCTTCAGTGAATCTGATTGTGATATTATTGTCTGCCTTCTATTTAAAGTCAATTCCTTCAATTTGTTCACTATTTTGTAATACTTTCTCCTTCTCTGAAGTGATCATTTCTTTTACCTCTTTTCTGATGAGTGAGGTATTATCAATTAATCTGAAGAGTTAGTCCTCCATTTATCTCTTACCATTCTCATTTTTCCAATTGCAACTTTTAGAGTACAATGCATGTTCCAGCACTGCGTTTAATAGATTGTGTGATGTATTTCTTTGTCTGACATCTCTTTTCAGATGAAACCTACCTGACATAATTTAAGATCTTTGTACATTTTGACCTAAAACCTTCTTCTATAGAGCACAAGAGAATTTAAGTTATATGCAGTGTCTTTCATATTTGAGTTAGCGAAAAGCACCTTACAATAATGATATTGATCATGCAGTAACTGTGTAGGAAAATACAGCATTTGTTATGAGCACAGGAATAGTTATCACACAACTCATTCACAGCTGTTAGAACCTTCTTTTTATTAAGTGCCTTTTTTTCACAAAATACAGGCTAATCATATCACATAGCTTTTATCGTCTTTTATACAAATGAGATTAAACATTTACATCCTCTCTCTTTTAATATTGTTTGACTTTTTCTCTGCAGATACCATAATATTAAAGCCAGTTCATGTAGACTAATTCAATATTGTAAATGATGCAATATGATATCTAATATCAGTGGGTATCTATGGCTCATAACAACAGAGAATAATTGTTAATTTTATGATAAAATATTAATAATTTTTTAGTAAATCCAGACTGGTCAATTTATTGTCTTATATTATGTATATTTGCTGCAATCTACTTCAGAAAAATGTCTTACAGGCTAAGCATTAATTATATATTTGAATTATATCTATACTGTCCACCTTCTCTGAAAATTTCCCCATAAGATACTGCATCATCATTGCATTGTGTAGCGTTTGATGACACATTTTTAACCAGAAACCAAGGTGTATCTGCACATTAGCTTTTCATGCATCCCTTTTTGCATTTTTTTTTCAACAGAATCCCAAAACATTGATTTGTGAAAGCTTTGGCTTTCCTCAGCACTTGAGGCTATCCAAGTGAAAAAAAAAAGTCCAAATTGCTCTATATGGTCCGAATAGAAAAATAAAGGTTATTTACACACACATATATCCCTTTTCCTCTGCCCCTTCCCAAATGCATTCATGTAAGTTGCAAAATTCTACATATTCTTTTATTAACTCTACAGTTTTGTACATGCTACAATCCCACTGATCTAAGCTAAAGCAAAAAAATTCCTTTAATTCATCTTCCAAATTATAATCTGCCAAAGTATAATATTTGCATTCTGATTGAAAAAAATGCATGGGAAGGAGAGATGGAGGAAGATAGGAAGGAAGGCAGAGTGAAAGGAAGGGTGGAATGGAGGGTGGAAGGAAGGAAGGATGGAAGGAAAGGTAGAAGAGTGGAAGGAAGGAATACTTTTTCTAGCTCTTTTTTAGCCAAATGCTTAAAGCTTAAAACCCACTCTGCAGCACATCTGACAATTAAAAGTCATTTAATTTCTAAATGCAACTGGGCACTCAACTTGCAGATTAATGGCACCATTGTGGCAATTTCCAAAGTAAAACTCTCTGCCATCCTATGCTCGAGAGCCATCATGCAGGAATAATTGCCTGCCAGTAGCCCCTGCACCCAAAGGGAAATAACTACTTACCAAAATTACTTCTGTGTGATGAATGCTAGACTTAAGAATATGTCCACAAGCAAAAGACAGTAGTAACTGACATATCTAAAGAATTACTGTAAATACTTGACTGTTGACTGTAGAAAACAATTATTGACCAAAGACGTTAATTCAGTCTCTGTCCAGCACCTCCAGATTTAAAATTGAATTAACATTACCTAATCTGAAAACTCTGTACAATGTCTACATTCTTTCATCACATCTTCAGTTCTGACCTTCCTCTAGGAGAAACTTTTCAAGATAAAGTGCTAGTTTTTATTCTTAGCATGAGGAGGTCTCCTCAGCAGGGAAGAATGAATGCATTAGTGAAATGAGTGGAGACACATAAGAACTGATGGCTCAGCAGCAATGCTGAGCACTGCTATAGGTGAATGTGACTCAAGTGCCAAGTGGTTTTCTTCAGTTTCCATTCCCAGTGTACATCACATCAACTCCAGGGGCATGCAGCAGAATCCTTTCAGCCCATGGTATCTTGCTCGACTTACAACTGATCCTGCATGATTTTGTGGTTTTGTTCACTTCCTTCCTATTTTTTTTTGTTGTTTTGATCCTCTCTTTCCTTCAACTTACAACCCACGGCAGAGACATAACCGTAGTTCTACCTGCCAGTTTCTGTGTTTACCAGGCTGTATAATCAGTAGTGATGTTAATTAATCAGCTGCGAGTCTGCAATGTGTTTGATTACTTGTTCATAGAAAAGAAATTTTGGTTAGAATATGTCATTGGTGTAAATTCCTGGCCATCATGAGAATGTGGAGAAATCCCCACGCCCATGATCAGTTGTGACACCTGGGTGCCACTTACCAAATCCTCTTTCTGTTCTCTTACCCAGGGTAAGGAAATATTGCAAAAGGGCATGAAGGACTACCTAAAAATGAAAATGCTGAAAATGCTGCACCCAATCCTCTCCTCTTTGTGAGGTCCCTCCCCAGAAACTGGGGAACAACAAACCAGAGATGCAGCCACCTCCATCTCCAACACAGGGTCTAGCACAGTCCAGCATGGCTGGAGTCAATGGAAGTTTTGCTACTGATTCTAACAGGAGCATAAGATCCAGCTACAACAAGCATAATACGTGGGAAAACAAAACAAACAGAAGATAAAATTTAGATCTAAGGGTTTTCCTGAGATTATTAAAATTATTAAAAGGGAGAGTGAGCGTATTCTTGCAGAGGCAGATTTGAAAAAAAACCAAGATGTGGAAAAGGAAAAGAATGCCTGTTTATAAGCAAAGAATACCTTTTTTTCTGCTGTGATATTTTTGAGTAACAGACTAATATGGTACCAAATTGATAGCTAACATCTATTGTGCTATAGAATCCACCATATATAATTGTTGGTGTTAGGAATAGCATTGTAGAATACAACATGCAATTTAAAATAAATGTCAGTGTCTGGGGCACAAAAAACCTTAAACAGATACTTTGTTGAACAAATAAAAGATGATCCATCCTCATCTCCCCTCAAATGAATAAACATAGAGCTAATTCTGTCACAAGTACTTGGTTGGGAATACATTACCCGGACATAACGAGCGCTTCTAGTGCTGCCGTGGAGACCTGAGGTTTCCTGAGACAACAACTCAAGCGGCTGATTACAGCTCAATGCTGTTTCACAAGACCTCCCAGCGTGTCAATTAATACCACGAATTTACTGAACACAGGGCAACATTAGAGGTTCTTGATTTCAGAAAAATGAGCAAGGCTGGCATCTCTCAACTTGAAAGGATATTTCCGGCTTCACCATCACCTATTATAAATACAAATGGGGAGTACTCAACTCTGAGAGTACTATCATTAAACTTCCTGCCTTACTGTGTCACATTTGTTAAGAGTGAGTCTTCTTAAAAAATCACTGAATTTATATCCATTACAGACTCTCTGTATTCTTCTTTATTTTTGAATCGTGATTCTGCATTGAATGTTTAATGATTTTAATGCCACATAAGTGAACAGAAGTACTTCTTAACTTTGATTTTAGATAACCTGCTAGCACAATCACCAGTGTTGTAAAATGGTGCACAATCTTATTAGATGACAGATTTGATGGTGCATTTCCTTAATGAATATGAATACAAGTGTGTGAGCTCTCTAACTCTTCATCTAATTTAAATAGATGACTCAATGAATTAATGATGAGACATTTCCTCCTGATATTTATAAACGACATAGTAAATTACGTGTTCTTGAATAAAATACAACAAACAAAAAACCTGCTTATAATCTCACTGGCTTGCACTGGCTTCACTAGAATTATATTGGGTTACGTAGCTGTAAGTATGAAAGCAGAAAGAAACAGTGATTTTCATCTGGGTAACTCTCTTAGTCATATTGTTTAATTTTAGGTAGTCCTGCGTGGAGCAGGGAGTTGGACTCGATGATCCTTATGGGTCCCTTGCAACTCGAGATGTTCTATGATTTTGTGATGCTAACAGCAATGTAGCCCTCTAGTACATTGAGACTTCACTACAACATGAGAGGGTCCAGGGGCCATACTCAGTGTTTTGTGTAACGTCATGTGTGTGCCCATAATCAATGTGAATGTAACTTCTAAACTATCGGATAACTCAGACTGAGTTGGTACTTAGAATAGGAATGAAAAGTTTAACAAAGAGTTAATGTGGATGGGCAGAAAAAAACCCCAAACTTTGCATAGCAAGTATATTAATAAGCTCAGGGGAGCTATTTTATATGGTGTTCATCTGTTAATTCCTCCTCTTCTGCACAAACTTTCCACTGCCTCAGTCTCTAAATCTCATTATTTTGTATACATCCCATTGACACTTCACTGCTTACATTTTGGTTTAAAACAACTTATTCTGGTACATTTCCACCATCAGAGATTTTGGTCTACTGCACTTAACTTTCATCCCCAAGCAGCTTTCTGTTACACTGTCAATATACTGTCATGACAACCCAACAGAAAATTGGCCATTACGAGATTTGATGTGTTAATGTGAAGCTGGATTCTTCTGAGCTGGCTCACACTAATACCAATAGCTGTCTGAAAGGATGGACACTCTCAGAAGTGCAAGTATCACAACTATCCCCCACACATGTGAGGAATAACACAAGTGCACCATAGAAATGTCCAGAGAATAAGATATTTGTCAAATCTTACGGCCTGTATTTAGAGATATTCTCCTCCCTTTTCAACGCAAGTACTATGCTGTATGAAATTACTAAAGCAGAAGTTTTGACTCAATTCATTAGCACTATGACTAGACCATTCAGGAAGCAAGCCTATAGTGATTTAAAAACAATCAGGCCTTCATTTGCATCATGACAGGGTTGACCAAGTGAGAGTCAAACTTCATATTAGAAGTTATTGCTGTCCTGCAAACTTTCTTTTTCCCTGTTTGAGAGGAACACAGCTCTTCAATGCTGGACACTCAACCATATTCAGTACATCTATATAGTCAATTCCAGTTATGAATTTGGTACAAGATATTTTTGTACTTTCAAAATAACCTATTCTGTTCTAGTAGATAACTGTGATAGATCTTGCAGGAATTACTGTATGTGGTTCAGAGAGGTAAATCAAAAAGCAACTATGCCCATATGTGATTTATATGGTCATCTCTGTCTTCATCTATAAGTCTATTTTTTATATGGTTGCATAAGCTTATAGTTCATACTCAAAACACCATTCTGAAGCCTGGGTGACTTCCGCACTGAAGGCCTCACCCTACTCAACTTTGCAGCACGGAACTTCTATGCACCTTGCTGCATCCTGGAACCTGTAGAGCTGAATTAGGCATCACAGCTGCCTATTGTAAGTCCAGCATAAATCTATCATGTTGAACTAGACACTGTTAGGAAATACCAAGAGAAAAAATAGAGCTTTATGTTTCCTTCCTTCAGGGCTTTGGATGCCTTCCTGAAGTTAAATAGCTGAGTAATTCCTCGTAAAGTTCTTGGCCTCTCTTTCATGTCTTGCCCACACAAGGTGAATTTTCTGAGTTGGGAACATGGCACTGCATTTATTCACGTCCCTTTTCTAGTCACTAGGAGGACAGAAGAGCTCAGTACGACACTATAGACTTCTAGCACTATGGAAAAAATGAAAGCAAACAGTGAGATGACGTGAATAAGATTTGCCTCAGGTTTGTGGTAGTGCCAGAAATGGCACCCCATGTTCCAGCTTTAGTCCAATGAACTGCATGACTACATCTTCAATAATTTCAGTGAGGGAAGACATCTAGAAAGCATGGAAAAACAGGACAAAGAAGATGAAGATGGCTGGAAAATAAACTAAAAAATTACAAGGCACTAGAAAAATGAGGAAGGAGAAAATATAACCATGGAAGACAAAAGAAAGAAAAACTTCATACTAATTACCTAGGTGAAAAAAAACCCCAGTGTATTGATATACATGTGTCAACATTTCTGTCTCTTTAGTTTATATAGTATGTATAGTTTATGTAGTATAGTATATATAGTATAACTATGAAACTATACTATAGTTCCATGTAATATACATATTACATACATTATAGTATTATACTATTATATCATTAGTACAATAATACAATAAAAATAAA
>NW_009632510.1:0-36274 GCF_000690535.1 Cariama cristata
CCGGCCCAGCCTTAAACGGTGACAAATTGTTAGTAGTACTATATATGTCAAATACCAGAAATCTCGGTGTCTTACATGAAAAAAGTTGATGGTTCTAGTCTTGTTTTTTTTTTGTCAGAGGTGTTGACCTCAAAAAACTAATTGTCCCAACTCATTTGGTGGGCACAGGCCAGTCTCCTCACCGAACACCATGACTGAGGTCTGTCAATAGCTACTGAGCAATGTCTTCCCCATCATCTCCCGCTCTGAAGATAAGTAGAGAAAACGGACTTTTACTCATCAGCAGAAACTTTAAAGACTATACTGATATTGAGATTGAATTGGTTAAAAAGAAATCTATTCAGAGTATTAGGTGATATTATCTGGCTTTCTTGGTTTTGCAAGGGGATGTGGGTTAAATTACCTTCCTTTTCACACGATGGTTTGTTGAGAAGAATTACAGAAGGCTTCTCCCAGTTCAAGCCTCTGCATTTTTACTTAGTATGGAGATATCCTAAATGTCATGTTTCTAAATATCACTCTTAAAATTACTGTCACTACAAAATTCTTAATTAATGCAAGTGTTCCAACATGAGAGATGAGATTATTTTGCAGCTGAAATATTTTTAGATCTGTCTCTCTCAAACTTTTTCTCGTGCCTATAAGGTGGTCATTTCTAATTCAAGAATGTGAATGCATATTTTAGAGTGATCCACTACAGAAATTTGCTGACACTTAGAGAATCAGTATGTGGCAATTTGCAATTGGTTTAAGGGTTGGTAATATGAAACTGAAAAAAATCAGTTGGAGTCCCTGCACAAAATGTTGTGTGATGCTGAGAGGCTATGGTCTAACACTTTGAACAGGGAGGGTAAATTTGAGGAAGATATGTTACATGTGCTGTGATGTCTGTTGATGCAGAAGCAATCTTGATGATGTGAAATATATCTGTTTTGATCAGTGTACAAGTCAGCATACACAGATTCAACTTTTTCCAGGAGAAAACTAATTTTTGGAGTCCTGACTCTCCATCAGCACTTTCTCCTAGCTGGTAGCTATCTGGACAGTAACACTACCCTGCTTTTTCACTGAGGAATGGGGCTGAAGAAGGGACGACTGTGTAAAGATGGAGGAGTGCAAAAGCAGTATCAGAGCTCTACTGACAGTGGTGCACTGTTCTTGCCCAAGGTTAAGTGGAAGTCAGGCTTTAATTCTTTCTCCTGTAGTTTAATAAGTTTCTCCGGAGGAAAAGCAATTGCAAATGTCAGATGTATTCAAACACTTGTGGTAAGGGATTATTGGCTAAAACCAAAGACACTCATTAAATAATATTGCTGTATTATATAAATTTTTCTTTGTCCTCTCTGTCCTCCCCTACTCCTGTACCTTTATTTCTCAGAAATCTGAGACTTAATTTGTTAATGCATGTGAAATACTATAAAACTAGACAGAAGCTATTGCATGCGTACCAAGAATTAAAAATCTTCGGATGAAATCATATGTCCACTGCCTAAATTAAATTAACTAAAGACTAATTTTCTGAAAATATACACAAATATATTAGTGTACTGTTAATAATTTAATTTTATAGTCACTTTCCATAGACAGTACTATGATTTTCTTTTCTCGTAATGAAGCATTGGAAGCACTCAAGCTTTAAACCTAACCAAATGCTGTAACCAAAACCTTTTGAAAGTAGTAAATTGCTGTTCATTGGCTTCACTGGGCTCTGATCAGGTCCCCTGAGAGCTATATTTATCTAATCATGTGCCTTGTGCATAGAATCATATCTGAGCAACAAATTGCAAATCTCCACTGCTATGTGTGTTTAGTTACCAGATAAAACTCATGAAATCTGTTTGAAATTGGGCAAGTTTGTAATTTTTAGGTACATTCCATGGCTATAGAAAAAAAAAGACAGTATTGCTGAATTTTGTTAATGTCTCTTTGAATTCTTTTTCTGCTGCCAAGTAGAAAGTTGCATCAATATTTAAAAAATAACAGCAAGGCACATAAATTGGATCTCTAAGTATGTATGGCTAACCTTGAAGTAAAGGACTTCAGTATTAATCTGAAAGGAATGAAGATTTCTTGTGGTCTTAAAACTTCATTATTATTTTATTTTTTTAATCGCATTTAGTCTGAATCAGAATGAAACCATTAAGCTGGAAGATTCCCACGTACAGCACTGCTCATAATTTGGGCAGGGAAACTGAGTTTTCAGAACATCATCCTCTGCTTCATCCCAGACTGACCAGTCTCAGGCAGGTAGAGAAAGCCTTTCTGCTGTTTTAGCAGGTTACCTAGCTAAGCCAATGAAAGTTCATTAAGCTTGATATGTTTTAAATTAAAAAAGAATAGCAAATATTGATGATATTTTCGCCTGCAAAAGTGTTACAGACTTCTACTTAATAATATTTCTGCCCTTCAACCACAGCACTTGAAGTGTAGGAGATGCTGTTAGTCTACTGTAGTGTGTGCTTTACAATAGAAAGGAATGAGCCATGAAAGGGAGTGTTTCAGCCTTCCAAGATTCCTTGTTTGTGTTTACTTACCATAAGGTAAAAAGCTGTCAGAGTGGAAATAGATGAGAATAAAGAATATAAATCAACAATTTTAGGGGAATAGTGTATCTTTTAAAAAGAAAACAAAAAACCCCAAGTTTTTGTCTTCCTAAAGTTTCGCAAAATGAAGTACATTCAGATGAGGAAAGTTTTACCCATACAGAAGGACAACACAACTGAGAAGTAACCTGTTTGCTAGCGCCAAACCGGCCAGTGCAAAGAAGTGACACTTCACTAGTCATTTTAATGCATTTGTATTAATGTGATCACACAGATAGGTTACAGTAAATTCTAAGTATGGAAATTAAAAAAAATAAAATTGCTGCTGAGCCAAAATCACAGAAGCACTCCACAATAGATATACAACATTTAAATAGAATTTACTCCATGGAGGATGTTGAATGCAATTTTTCTTGTTAAAATAGAAGGAATTTCATATTTAATTTGTGTGCCTTTTCTCCAGAAGAAGAATGTTTTCCTGTAGGGGTGTGTGTGTGTAAGAGAGAGACAGATGGGCAGAAAGAAAGTGGATAGCTGGGCAGAAGGGGATATCCTCACTTTCATGTTGTGAAAAAAAAGGGTGATGATTTTTTAGAAAGTTTTCAAGCGCAGACACCTGTGCAATCATGGCAATCATGAAAATAATTTGGATCCCCTGAAGAAAACCCTTCCTTCTTCATTCTCCTGTCCCTTCCAACACATCCTAGTAATTGTGTGCAAGTTGAAGATGTTTTCCCTTATGCCTAGCTTTGCTCTCTCTTGCTAAAGTATAATGCAGTTGCACAGCAAGAGAAAGATGGTGTGTCCTATGAGAATCAAGTTCTGACATGGATAATACCAAGTTTAATGCTTATTACAGTACATTGTAATGAAGTTTTAAATTACTGTTATTTCTACTAAGATTGTTTTGTTCCGTATAGGACATTGATTTCTCTGTTAGGTGAACTGATGATCCATGAAAGCAAAAGAAATAAAGTTGTGTTTGAAAGTGAGATAAAAAAAAAGTCAGTGTTCATTTCACGGAGCATCTGCTAGTCAATCAAAATATTTAACTAAAGAGGAGGCAAGTTTTCCATGGAAAGCTTGTGAAAATTTTTTACAGTTCTTGATTGTCTGAATATGTAGAGTGAAATTATGTCTCAAATGCATCAGATCTGGTTTGAAACATTTTACAAGCAATTTGAATGAGCATCTTTTTCAAAGACCTTCCACTTTATAACGTGGCTGATGAGCGTGACTGAATTCCTTGAAGTTTTACTGATATGTTTTCCTCCTTTTTATTAAATAATCAGACTTTCAAGTCGCAGCAGTGAGTGCCTTAGAGATGCTGTTCCTCTGCTGTGTGGTCTGTGAGACCACTGACAATGTCTGCTGGGTCAATCTGGGAGTACTGTAAGAATAATCATATATCGAACTACAGTGATTCAAGGAAATTGAGACTGCTGTGTCAATGGCCAGCAACCAGGAAATAATAAAGAAAGCAAATCTAAAAGACTTTTTATGCAGTTGTATATACAGCAAATTATGCAGCAAATGAACTAAGAAAGAGCTGAAATTTCCTTCTTTAAGACTCAGTTTTCTCTGGGTTGGATATGTAAAGTGGAAAATAAAATGCCTGTTAGAATTCATAGTGCTTTACATTATTAAGCTTAGTACAAACATTGATTAATTAATACTAAGCAGTTCTTCATTGCTGCTTGGGTAGGCACTCATTTTGAACAGACTGCACATCCTATCCAGGATAGCCTGTGGCAATAAATAAACGACCAAAGCTTCAGCACCATGTTTCAGAGCTGTAAAAACCGCTGTGTTATTACCCTAAGTTTTGAAAGTATAGTCGATAAATTATAACTGAAAAGATCACTGAATGAGGGCTATGAGTCCAACTAGTTTTATTTGAGAATACCAAAGCAATTAGCATAATGGGTTTTTTTATTTCTGTATAAAATAATTCTTTAAAATTTAGAAAAAATATGCCATAAAACTATCTTTTTAATACTTTTTTATTACTTAAAAGACTTTTTTTCACCTAGAGATACTAAACCTTTGAGAAGCATTTCAAAAGTTTCAGGAATAGTTCAGTGTGCTGCAGTGCTGACCACTGTACCTTCAGTTAATGGCAACAAGTAGAGCTGTACTGAGTTAGCTTCAGAGGAGCAGTAAGCTCTATAGCTGTTTGCTGTGGGCTAAGGTCAGTTCTTGCTTCTCATTATGAGCTCTGAAAGATCTCATTACCCCCAGGTTTTATTTTTTTCCTCATTCTCAAATATTTTGTGTTATAGGCCTAACTCTTCCTTGCTTTTTGTCAACATTTTATAATACCTTATATAAATCTGGAACTCTGAGATTGTAAGTTTTGAATTTATTACCATCCTTACTGGGGGAGAGGTGGAGTAAGTAGCAAAAATAAATAAACAATGCTAAAAATAGTTTGAAAAAAAGGGCTACTTCTGTGTCTCAGTAGCAGCTCCTTGCACTGTCTCGTGAAGCTTTTCAGCTCGCTCTTGGTTACATGAATAGTAGGATGTTCTGAACTGGTAGGCAAGGAACGCATTGTATTACTTTCTCTGCACAGGTCACAGAAGGGCAATACACGGAGTTACATCTAGTTTTTGTCACCTGGGAGAAAAATATGGTATAACATGGCCAACAGAATGGCATTTGGAAACATTTTCCTAAAAGAAAATGTCTGATTCATTTCTAAATGAAAAATAAATCGTAATATAATAAGAGTTTTTCTTACTAAATAATCAGCTTATACTATATTGTGGGCTAAAATCAAAATACAAAACTGGTACAATATCATAGACCTTAGCATTCAATCTGATTTTATTACTCAAGCCCAAGCGCTACCGCTTTTGCTGACATTCAGCATCAGGAACTCCAGTGTGCTTTACATAATCACAGTACATAACAGTCCTTTAAACCGTGGATTCCTGTGGGATAGAAACACCTAGTTCTGTATTGTATTTTATGTTGGCTGGGTGGCTGGTTGTTGCATGGCTTTGGTTAGCCTTCATTGCGTAACTGCTCCCTGTGCTGGTGAAACATACGGGTCAATCTGAAATCAAGTGATGCTTTGCTTAGGAGTGAGTCACAGATAACAAATACGCCTCTTGTCATTATTTCCTAGTTGTCTTCCACTCATTTTCAGGATTCCTTGGAGATATTTATTCTTCCAGAACAATTTTGTGAAATATTTTGGTCACTAGCATTGTTTGTGGCAATTGTACCTATAGATCATAGTAGGAGTGATAGATTAATTTAGTGGTTCCTTCTGTATGGTAATTCTAGATTATTGAAAAGGAATCTGGCACAGCAAGAAGCTTATTAGATGAATTAAAAAAGATAAGAGAAAGTGGGAAATTTTTACCGGATATGGTACAGATATGGTGAATACCATCACATGCTAAGCAAAAATACATGCAGCCTGGATAAATGTGAATATTTATAGCACTTAGTATTCACATTTATTGTAAGATTGAAAATATGTAAGACATAAATCACATTGTGGTACACAGGCAATTACTTGTAAAGTCTATTTCATGCAATTTCTGTGTACCTGTGAAAGGTACTTTGCCGTCTACTCTCTCAAATGGTAGTCAAGCCTATCTCTGTAGGTTTATCTTGGAATAAAGATTTTTAAAACTGGGAATTCTCATGCCACTGTCAATCCTATGCTGCTCTTCCTTTAATGTGTTTTACAGTTACAGTTAATTATTTATATTCTCAGATCTGAAATTTGTAAACTCAGAAGTGTTTTCATGGATAAACATGAAATAAAGGGAATTTATAAACCTGGATCATTTGACAAACACAAGAAGTGATCTCTGAAATCTAATGTAATCCATATACTCTGTGCCAGTCTAGCAAAAACTGAACTTGTGGTTCTGAAACGTTTTGTGGCCAGTTAAACTATTATTATTGTTGATTGCCATAAATGTTTGCCAAGATGAGGGTGTTTATTGCATGCCAGGAGGGTGGTGCTACTATGATGGAAGTGGCCTGGCAGTCAGTGCTGGAGTGGTGTGGTAGCAGCATGTCCATCACACATCAACCACGTGGGGCCCCACTGTGATGGAGGGCTGGAACAGGGAGACAGTTGTGGAGCCATTGCTGCCTCTAGTCTGCTAGGAAGTCTAATGAGTCCATGGGGGACTGTTGTTGACTGTTTTCTGTGCCTCTCCAAATCAAGTTTGGTTGAACAGATCATGTTCTCAAGCAGAACAAGAGGTCATGCACTGGGTTAGAGTCAGGCTTTCTCAAATTCAATTTCAGTTCTTTTATTGAACAAGAATAACTTTTTTTGACAATTTAACATTTAGGAGTTAATCAGAATTTTCTTAAAATCTGTTGGGTATATACTACTATCCCCATGAAATCTTCTACCAGGATAGATTTATCTTATATGGTAACAGGTGGGTTTACTCACCGTTTCTATAAGAGATACTAAAGTTAGGAGTCTGGCTCTCTACCATCTGTATCAAGCACTGTTAGCAGCATTCTAGCACTGTTAGAGAGAAACCTTTAAATACTTCTGGAGCAAAATGGTGAAATGCAGTACCCATTTTATACTATGCAAGTTGCAGCTGTTATTGTCCAGAGTTCGTAGCTAACTCTGAAAGAATATAGAATGTGAGGTTGTAAAAACGCATGAACGTTCAATTCAAGTTGTAAAAGTGGATAAAGGTTTTGATATTACCTAATTTTTGTTTCTGCTTTTTGCTTCAGTGCTTTTTTTCTCTTCCTGTAATTTTGTTCCAGCACTCAAATGGTAATAGTACATTTGCAAAAAGGTAGTTACATTTAATATGTTGTCTGTTAGATACGTGGGTTTCCATTTTGATAGAAGCCTTAAAAAAATACTGCGTTGCTAAAGCACTTCAGATTGGCACCAGACATCAGCTTTAGTTATATAAACCCAGTAACAGGTTTTGACAGGAGTCTGGGTAAGTCTACTGAGTGGCACACATGCACATCTTTCAGATATGCCATGGAGTGATATGCCATAGTACTGTATCCTGGATACTTACTCTTGAGAAGTAAGGCACAAGGTATTAATTACTTTATCTTCTCTACCGACTGTGAATATATTGAATGATTTAAAACAGTGAGTGTTTCCTTATCATTAACAAAATGTGTAAGCATCTTGAGGTGAAGTTGGTGGCATGATAAAGACAATTTTTCCAAGCGTGTTTTAGCACATTACATCAACAGTTCTGTTTCTTCCTCTTTTTCTTTAGGTTTTATTGGGACTTAATCATGCTCATAATGATGGTTGGAAACCTTGTCATTATACCAGTTGGAATCACATTCTTCACAGAACAAACAACAACACCATGGATTATTTTCAATGTGGCATCAGACACTGTTTTTCTATTGGACTTGATCATGAATTTTAGAACTGGGACTGTAAATGAAGACAGCTCTGAAATAATACTGGACCCTAAAATCATTAAGATGAATTACTTAAAAAGCTGGTTTGTAGTTGACTTCATCTCATCAATACCAGTGGATTATATCTTTCTCATTGTAGAAAAAGGAATGGATTCGGAGGTTTACAAGACAGCAAGAGCACTTCGTATTGTGAGATTTACAAAAATCCTCAGCCTGTTACGTTTATTACGCCTTTCAAGACTTATTAGATACATACACCAGTGGGAAGAGGTAAGATTTATACAGTTACAACATCATTCACTAAGACCTTATTCCTACAAAAAATCTCTGAAGAACTACACAAGAACCAGAATGGAATAAAGAGTTTTTACTCACCAATTAGTGTAATTATGTACAGATGCTAGTAGAAAGGCCTTTTTGGGAAAAAAAAAGCACAGAGTAACCTCTTCTCTCTGCTAACAACAGAGTCAATAAATAACGTTTGGGACCATCAGCACAATAAACATGGTGGTGTGCCTATTGAGAATATTAGAAATTTTAGTGACCACCTAAATCTGCATTTGAGTTTGGTGACTACACTTAAGCCTATGAAGTTATTGCTCTTGTGATCACAGAGAACTTAAAATACATGTTCATATTTTTCTATTTGAGGAGAAATTGAAACCATTTATAATTGAGTAGATTTCCTAGAATATTAAGTTTGAAGACTGTATGTAGGCTGAATATATCAAATACTGATCTCCATTATAAAAAATGGACAGTTCAAATTTTGAGTCATTGCCTTCTAAACTGTGAACTCCACTATTTCCAGATGTGTCCTTATGCTGCCTGCCAGTTTGGCATGGTGACATTTCCCGGAAATTATGGTGTTCCCTAATTTGGCATGTTCATGGCTAGGAAGTGTTTAATGCTTTGGCACATACCACCATGATTCAGTCATTTAATTTCTTGCCTGTCCCCATTTCTGTAGTTCTAAATATCATAATATATTTTAAAAGGAAGTACTAAAAACATGGGAAAAATAACTGCTGTTTTCTAAACCTTTCTTGCAGCAAGTGTAATGAAATTTATTTCATAAATTCTACTTCTTTTTGCATCCCTGTAATGTAGTGTAACTGTGTTTTTGAACACAGAAATAGAGTACTGCTGTTTTGTACTCAGTTTAACTAAGGCAAATGATTAAGCATATTTTGCAGTTCTACCATAAAGCTGTGGTTTTGTCTCCTCTGTGCTTTACAGAGCGACAACCTTCTGAAATGCATTCAATGACACTATTTTCTGGCAGCTTGAGTTAATAGCTTGCCACTATAAAGCCCTACTAGGCAGAGAAATGAATACCTTTTTTTCTTTTCCCTTCCATCTGTTGTCAAAGATATGTCAGGTACTCTAAATCAAAAATAGTTGAATCTGCCAATAAGTGGGATTAGAAGTGACCAGAAGATGTGGTCCAAGCCAGCAATAACTAGTGTTTGGTCCATTTAATCTTTAGTTGCTTGATCGCAACTTCACCTTTGATTCCATTAGTAAACCCTGTGAAATATATCTTGTATGATACTTTATTCGACAAGTATTGAAAAATAAGTGGAGTCTATCTTTTTGTGTTTAATAACACATTATAGTGCTCCCTGGATGTTCTCAGGAAGGTGAAAGAGGGTCTGAAGGTTTTTTTGGGGTTTTTCTGAGCCTGCAATAAGCAGCAAGAAACTCGTCGGCTGCTTTTAAAAAAGATTTCTGATGAGTGTGAGAACATGCAGGAACAGTGGTAAATAAGTAGACTGAATCAGGTTCTGATAAATCCCAAAATGAAATGTGTGCAAGAAAAAAATGTTCTTTTTTGGCTTTTGTAATCACAGTAATTGATTATTACTTTGGATGTAGCTTGTGAAACTGTTCTGCATGGTAATCCATTACCACTTCAGAGAAATAGTGTGTTATAGCATTGTAATGTTTTAAAACAAAAAAACTGAGTAAGGATGAACTTTGGTTAATTAGGAAACGATAGTTGGATGATCCCATAGGAGTAGGCTGTGAGACCTTTGCAGCTGATATTAATCCTTTCTGTATTGTGTGTGTTTGCACATGCACAACAGGGAGCAACTGTTAACTAATTTTCATGACACAGAACTGGAGCTTATTTTTGTGTAGTTAAAAGGATTTCATATTTTTTGCATATGGGCTGACACGTTGGTTTTAAATGTGGTGCAGATAAATCTGAAATACTATGTATTTGGATCCAGAATAATAAGCATTATGTCAAAAACATTGAGAAGACAGCCAACAAACTCATTCTTCATAACCTGCCAAGAGGATTCTTCATGGAAAACTGATTGATGAACAAACCAAGCTGTATAATAAAGCTGTTATCTCATTGAGGTATTTATACGTCCTCCAACAGAGGAGGCAGGTTGAAATTGTTTTAGCTTTTCCTTTTTTAGTATCAAATACTTGGACTTGGTCAGCACCCTGAACTTTAAGATCAGTAGGCAAAAATTTAAAAGATTTTTATGTGATACTGGGGAAACATGGTTCTTTTTCTTTATTTATTTCCACATCATTTAAATCAATTAAATAAAGATCAAGCTGCTAACAGCCACATAGAGTAATATTGAGGTAAATAACATATGCATTGCAGAAGCTTTCTCCTTAACTGTTATGAGGGAACAGAGCTATAGCCTGTGGTGGAATATATATGAAATCTGTTTGATATAGTCAGATCAGTCTGATAATAGCTTATCCAAATGAATGACTCAGTGGAAATGGGAAGAAACACTTTAACAAAGGGACATGAGATATGTTGGCAGGAATTAATTTACTGAATTTGCAAATTCACACTGTCCTAAAACTGCTTTGTAGCTACAATATCTAATATTCCAGTCCTTTACAACTCAGATGCTGACAAATAGATCATATACTTACTTAAATAAAATTATATACTATAACATGTAAGAAAAAAAAATTATTTAAATTGGTGACTGATGAAATTATACTCTTGCAGTAATTTCTGACGGTGGGTTTATTTTGGATTTTTTTTTTTTTTTTAGCAGAGATTCCTAAAAATGCTGAACAGGACCTGCTGTAATTCTTACTTACTTTAACTTATTTTATGAGACTGCCTAAGCTGCTGACCCGTGAACATTTTACATAGGTTTGCATGCAACTAGGAAGTTATTCTTAGTTAAATAGAGTCATAGATAACTGAAAATTAAAAATAGAAGATATGAACAATTAGGAATAAATACATTGCTACATGTCAAATGATATGCGACTTTGCTTTACATTTGTGTATGGTACAAATTTACTGATTCTTTAAAATAACAGAAGTTTCCAGAAGCTGCTTAAAAACTAGACTTCAATAGCTTTGTTTACAGGATGAGACGTAGTAGATACATGAGTAAATAGAAGTCATACTTCTAAAACTGTACCCTAAGTCTTTCTCATTCTGAGATGTCTGATTATGTAGAATTAGAAGCAGTTTTAAAGTGACTGAATGCTTATTGCAAGATGTGCAATAAAGGTTATGTTTTACAAAAAATCATCTAGTAAAATATGTGATAATTGTACATTGTAGCCGTGTCTTATTTTGGTTTGACTTGTACTGAAATCTGATTTTCAATTTGCCATACCTTTTCAAGGTTCAGGAACCTACATAAGTGTTGATATCCATTCTAGCTGTTGATAAAGCTTGGTGTTTAATGAAACGTATTTCAGAGCTTATTGCAGAGATGTGACTTATTCTACTTTGTACTGATCTATTTCTAATAATCACAGTAATGCTGATTCAGAAAAGCTCGTAAATACAAACTTGCTTGAATGCTAAGTCTTACTAAAGGGCTTAAAATTAAGTAAGTGTGTAAGAGCTTGTCACATCTGTTGGTTCCACACCACCAGACCTCCTTATCACAGATCACCACTAGGTGTCCTCTCCTGGTTGGTCTGCTTGTTGCCATCTGTACAAGAAGACAAGGTATGTGTCTATGACGTTGAGTCATTCTTGTTGCCTAAATAAAAACATTGTAAAAGACCACTTGTGTTATCCACACAGCAGAAGACAACTGTTACTGCAGTAGCTTGCTATTTCTGTGGTAGGTATACGGATGACTTCTTTCCCCTCTAGAAAATCAAAAGACTTTTCCTTTCCCCTACATTCAGGTGAGAAGTCAAGTTTTTTTTGTCCCTCCTTTTGATCACTGACTGGGGGATTGTGTGGGAAGGGAGACATGATGTTAGGTGGGTACTTGGTAGTGTTGGATGAAAACAAAATGGATTATTCATTTTATTTTATTTTCACAGGACTGTGTCGACAAGACATAGGGTTTTCCTGTCAATGATGGTGTTACGGTTTAACTTACTTTTTAAATTAATGGTGTTATGGAAAGGGGAGGTGACATAATTTTTTTTTTCAGTTTTTTTTTCCTGTCCTCCAAGGTGATAGTTTAAAATATGTTTTGTAGGCCCTATAAAGTTGTGTCAATTAGTGAAGTACTGCAAATAAGCATACCAGTGCAGGTTAGGTGGCAATTTTGAGGTAAATTAGCTTAAAGGAGGACACACTTTTTTGTTGAATGTTACAGATATATCAATCAAATATGAGTTGTCCAGCTTATAGGGAGTGAGGGAGGAGATTTGTTAAATAACTCTGGGGGAGAGAAGACGTAGAAGAGTCCACCTTCTCTTACTGGCACAAAGTTTGCAAATTCTGCAACGAAGCCTCAGTATTGATATCGTCTGCCTTCCTGCCATTAAGGAGATGGAAGTAGGAGAAAATTCCTATTTCCTACTAATTTCTACAGGAAGGAAAAAGAAGAAGAATTTTGTGTTCTTTTGAAAGGTGTGCTTGGAAAACGCCTCTTATGTATAAATTAATGAATTTGTCATCCCACATAAAGTCTATGGCTGGGTTCAGGTTGTGAGGATCAATGAGAAATAGCAAAAGCCCAAGCTGTTTGGCATTTTATTTTTTTTTTCCCCTAAGAAGTGTTCCCTAGCAGGTCTAAGTAAATATGCAAATCATGGTGAATTTTTCATGTTGTTTAATGTGCAGATACTTGCTTGCGTATTACACAGCTGACTTCCATTTTGTGCTGGGCTGTATCTCAGACACCTGCGAGGTTTGCTTGGGGCTTCCTCCTTGTTCTGCAGTACTCCCTCCCAGATGAAGTTGTTGTCATGTGTGCTTGACATCTGCTGACTGGCTCCACCTCTTGTGTCATCTGGAGGGAAAAAACCCATGGTGTTTGCTTGCAGTTTTAATTACAAAATCTAAGAGTGCTCTTTGCTCGACATAGCTGTGGTGGAAGGTGAGCTCTCTAGCTTTGTCAGAACAGAGTTGCTTAACCCGGTTCTCCAGAGGGAACACGTTCCCTTTGTGCCTGGGAGTTTTGCTGGCTGTCAGTTTGTTACTGGGTGGGACTGGCAGTGGTGGTATTCCTCCCTAATTCAGCTGGGATGTTGGTTAATGGATAGTCTATGACAGCAGTTGAGAGCAAGGTATTTTATCTGCAGACTCTGCTCCTACAGAGCCAGAACCCGGACTACTAACCCTTTTCTTTCTCCACTTAAAATTAGAGAGTGTAAAGGCAGTTTCTTTGGTACTGCTGAAGCTGTCGATATGGTGTCTTGATAGTGTAGTTCTGGTTTACTAAATATAATTTGCTTGTATGGTAGACCTGAAATGATAGGTAAGATACATGAATAATACTTGAATTCCAAAATAAAGCATTATACAATATGAAAGAACATGTGAATCAAAAAATTTTCATAAGAGCAAAAATCAGTCTCATAATATGCAGGTATGCAAGCCTCAGTGCTGTTAAATTTTTCTTCTCTGTCGTGTAACTTACAAGCCTATTGTGTGTGTTTTGCTAACCAGAGCACCTAACAGAATCTCTACTAAATTGGTAGTGTTGCAAATGGGAAATTGTAATGGATCTCATTTCATGTAAACCTTTTTGTTTACATGGAACTATCCATATTTTAACATTAGATGGGTAAATTGTGCTCAATTCTGCCAGTGCTTTTTCATTTATTTCAATGAAAATTCTCTCTTTGATATCAGAAAACTATGTATCATTGCAGCTAAAGCATACATCCATGATATATCGCAGCTAAAGCATACATCCATGATATATCACTTGATACAGATGATGGAGCATACTCTCAAGTTTTTATTAGTCACTCTCTTAAATTCTGTACAACAGTAGGAAAACGCCCATAACCAATAAAGACAATTAGAAGGCATTATGATCCCTGATCTCCTAATAATAGAGTACTAACTGCTGAAAAAGAGCAGCACATTTGTAGAGCAGGCCATTACTGAAATGCAAGCAAGATGTAGAGTATTCTGGTTTTTAATTTGTTAGTTTATGGTCTATGCATAGTCACTTTCATGGAAAGAATAATCCGTCCCCCTACACATGAAATAGGAAGTGTTACGAGTGTAAAGTTTCTTGCTTCATCTTTTTACCCCCTTTTTAAGACTGTACAAACTGGGATGCCTTTCTTGTGTGCCTATGCCAAGAGAGTTAATTGTGTGGTGATGTTTTCCCTGGGATATAAACCATGTTGAACATAGCCTGAGATAAATTGCCCTTAACTCAAATGTTGGAAGATAATGGTTTATTTTTTATATGAGGTTTTTCTGTCTTCTGTGGTAATGGTCCTGTTGCTGGGAGTCTTGGCTGTAGACCCAAGAAGGTGGGTTCACCCCTGCAGTAGCATTTCTAGGTAATGCCAGTCAATCTGTTTTGAAAATGGTCAGAACTGTGAGAGCCTGTCTTTGACGCTGAAGTATAACACAGGTTTTTTTAGAAGATTTTTTAAAAATTAGATTTTATTTTTTTATTATTTTTTATTATTTTTTAAGCCATCCTGGAGATAATTGCCTGTTTTGCACTTGCTAGAGCTTGCACACATTACTTCTGGCTGCAGATTTGGAGAAAAGCCTCTTGTTCTTCCATCCTAAGCTTTTAACGCAAGCAGAAAGCCCACTTAGCTTTCCCAGGGTAATGGCCTGATGGATACACCCCGTGTCAAGCAAGGGAGGAGGTCAGGGATGTTCACTCCTTTTGCGAGACAGAGCTGCTGGCTCCTCACCATGTCGTCCCACTCCCTCCCTGGAGCTGAGGAGCCATCAGAGTGGGTGATGATGGCCAAAGAGCTGTTTGGGCAGCCCCCAGTCCAGATCGTGGTTCACCATTCGGACACTGTGGTATGGCAGAGTCCTTCCTGTGGTGAGCACACGTGTTACAAGTTGCCTTTGGTTCCTGCAATGATGAGGAAGAAGGGGAACCTGTGAATTGGACTTCTCTTTTTTTTTCACTGTATTTTAACAAGAATGACAATTTTAGGGTTTGTTCTTTGCAGGCTATGCACAATCCATTCAGGTATCTCTGTATTTTCAGCTTTGTATTAATAGTGACCAGTTCAGAATGACTGTTTTCACTTCTAAATTGCTTAGCAACAGTAATTTAACTGAAGATACTCTCAGGTTGTCACTAATGCCTTGTAAGATCCTTCCCCTCTGTGTTTGTTTGCATAATACCAATAGTTCTTTGCACGTAAAGAAGTCAGTTGAATAAATACCTTAGATTTGTGCACAGATTTTAATTTGTCTTGGTATTCTCTTTATGTAGGTGGTAGGGCAAGTCACCTTAAGAAGGATATGTTATGGTCATTTTGTACTGTCTTAAATAGGCTTACTTTTAAAATAAATTTTTAGAAGACAAATTTGAAGCTGGGTTGCTAGTCTGTGTGGTAAAATATGCCCAGTTATTAGTTGAAATGGGAGAATTGTAATCCACTGTAATAATATTTAATACGTTCTTTCTTTATTGAAGAAAGCAACAAGATGTCCTTACAAGGCATCATTACTAATTGAAATCTGAGGAACCATTTATACAGGAAAAATAAATCAGAAAAGTGTACAGGTAGAAGCTGAGTATGAACAATTTTAACCTTTTCCTAACATTTGGCTACAAGGGGTATTTCACTTTTAAATTAAGTAATCATGTATTAAAGGGTGGAAAGATAATTCATTAGATTTCCAGTTGGTACAATTCTATGTTCTACTTTAAGGAGAAAGTTGTCAGTTGCAGTGAACAGCTTTTTAAATTAAAAAAGAAGCCAAAACCCACCACTGTATTCTCTCATTCTGTTATGCAGATAACAGTGTGCTGGTGAATTTTGTGGAATTTTGTGAGAGAGCATTGCCTCAGTTATCTCAGAAAGGTCTGAGAGGTAGAAGAGGGAGACACCTGGAGAACTTGTGCTGGGCTGTGCTGGGTAGAATATCTGTGAACTGTTGCTTTTATTTATTTTCCGATTCTGTCATGTTCCTTAGCTCATCTGGTCATTTTTTCGAGTAAGACCAGGACTGAAATGATACAGAGCTCACTGGATGTCAATGGGTTGAGGACCATGTTCTAATTTTGATCAAATTTGACTACCTTCTTATACAATAAAATGTCTGGGACACTACTTGTTTAAGTAGGTTTCTGATGTTATGGCTCCCATTGAGGACAGTGGAATAGTGATTTAACAGTTAATTAGGAACATGGTCCTGCTTTATAAGGATAAAATGGACTGAATTAACCACTTAGGGAGTAAGATGCAACTGTATAAACCTGTTTAGAGAGGGCTGAGGAACTGAGACGGCAATGTAGAAACGGCTTTTCCAGCTGCAAGTTATATATAATGTGTTATTTCTAACCTGAATCTCATGGAGTTTATTCCAGATAACCATGACATTATCACACATGCGTAATGTATGATTTAAATATAGTTATGACCTGAAAAGAACAGGAAAAGAAGCTAATTCAGAGATTATCAGAGCTGTGCTCCTTGCTTCCAGGCAGAACTGAAGGCTGTGATTGAACTATTAGGCTCTGCTCACCATGCTGCAGTGGGAACACGCTCTATTTCTCACCATTTTAATCTTTCTTAACCCAGACATGAGTTTTGCCATAGCCTTTGCATGTGTCTGGGATCATAGTGTCTTCCTCTTTGTTACTTAATGTCTTCTTAAAACAGCTTTGTTTTGTCCAGCCTCTCGGCTTTCAGAACCAACAGCAACAAGCTTAACTATACATCTGCTTACCTTGTTAAGGTGCCTTGTAGATGCACTGCCTTTCTTTCCAGTGAATGTTGCAACTTGTTATTGATCTGGCAGAACTGCTGCCATGCAGTGTGTTTAATGTCATTTCAGCCTTGGTTTTGTGTGACAAAAAGGTATGCAACATTGGAGATCACTCTTTGCATCCAAGCAGACACTCCTAGGTGAGGAGCCGTGACAGTGGAGCCCTGTATAGCAAGTGTATATTCTCCCTGTATATGCATGGGAGAAACCATCTGTAAAAAACTGAAAGTGGCTGAATGGGTAGTTATGATGTAACTGCTTCAGTCTTTGCTAGAGCCATGGGCCTTGTACAATCGGGATGCCTGCAGAAGAGAGGAAAGATGTGACTGTCAAAAAAAAAAAAAAAGTGAGAAAATAATGGTAGTTCAGACAAATATGCATGTACATGTTTATGTGAATATGTCTCCAAGTGTGAATGTTCCTAATACCATCTCTGTATTTCTAAATAGAAACCAAAGAAAATGGCCCTATATACAAATTTTCTGTCTGCAGATTAATTCTCCATGCATCATATGTTCAGTTTACCTTATGTGACTGGCAATATTCGAAGGCTCATGACAAACAATCTTTTATCTCCACTAAAACCTGTAAGTTTTGCTGCTGAATTGGTCCTTCTGTTCATACTTTTAAGATACTGGCATACATGATTTATGGCCAAAACGTGATGAACCTGGGGAGTAAATATTGCTGTATGTAATTTAAACTGAATCTGTTTTTAAGAGTACCTTCCTGTGGGATTTCCAGAGCACATTATTGAAAAAGGTGTAGTAGTTCTCTTCACAATCAGTAATTCTTCCCTCAGCCAAGGACATGAATTATGTCTTCACCTGTCTCAAAAATAACTGGGCATGCCACATGAGAATTGTTTCCCAGCTGGGGAAACTTAATGTCAGATATGTTTTAACAAGGAAATGGGAAAAAACTGCAACTGAAATGTGATTGCAGCAGGCAAGGGGTGACTTCTAGAACTGCTGCATTGTTTTGATCACCAAGAAGTTTTAAGATACTGAACCCAGACAAATAACTTACATTTTTCTCACAGAGACTTTCGGATGAACTAAGTAAAACACTGGTTTTCCTTCAGCATCAGTCATATGAACACTGTTTTTCCCATCACTTATTTATTTTGCCTATGGCAAAACCAACCTATACCATAAATATGTTTTTCTCTTTGTCCTTTTTATAATGTGACAATTTTGGTAACTTAATACACAGCTTAGCCATATGTGGATTTTTATTTGGATTTTTGTTAAAGTTTGCATATCACAAATATGTATGTTTATTGCTCTTCTAAAAATAGTTTAAAAAGAATCAGTCTGTTTATTTGGGCTCTTAATAAGCCCAGTAGCTTCCAGGCACTGGAAATGAAGGTGTCAAAATACTGTGCATGAATAGAATGAACATAAATACTGTAACTTTTTTAACAAAGTAAATCCATGAAGAGATAGCTTATTTTTAAAATAATTATAAAACAAATTCCAGTCGAACTTTACATGCTTTCTTCCTTTTCACTTAACGTTCCCCTTGTTATCGCATGGAAGCTAATGAAAATAAAATTAATCAACACCAGGTTTTTTACATGTACTATTTTTCTGTTTCTTAACATAATTGATTAACTCACTAGTTTTTGTCAACTGTTGTTTAACAGTTAAGTAAATTTATATTGGAGGTAGAAGAACTTTTTTTATTTACCTCAGCAGGATGTTTAGAAGTGGTAGCATTTGACAGCAGCTATACTGGATGCTGTCCTTTTGACACAGCAATTCCCATACTATCTGCTTCAGCCCATTACTAGTGCTGTTTAGAGTGAGAAAGTAATTTTGAAAACTTTGGATTTTGCCTTTGGGAAGCTCTCTGTCCCCCTTCTTAGATGTGTATGGATCCTTTGTGTAAAGTGAACATGGTCTGAAAAGTAGCTGAAGACATGAACTCTTCAGCTACATCATAATTTTAAAACTAGATGTATCTGTGTTGAACAACCGAGTTAGAGCTAAGAATTAAAAACACTTGTGACAGGACACTAGCATAAATTTTTGGGCGTTATTTGTTACAGAGATATGTGAACATCTTTTTATTTGACACCTTAGCTATTTTAAGATGCTTCATCTAGTGAATCAGTTTCTTTCTCATATTTTTGAACAGACAATGAAAGGAACATGGTCAGTTAAATATATGGTTTATGAATTCAGCAATGACATGCAAAAGGAAGCATCTAAAATTAAAATTTTCAGTTCTTTGTTAGTTACCTGAGTACAGAATTCTGTTTCTCCCTTCATTTAAACAATTTTGAAATTTATAGTCCCACACGGATCATGACCATGGTCCTATGGATTTCCTTCCACTTTACTTAAAAGTTTTTCTCGGCTGTGAAGAATATCATGATGCTCTTTAGAAGTAGTGATTATCTTATTCAGAATTAGAAAATTTAGCCCAGTAGTGGATTATCATCTGAGCAGTGTAAAATAATTCCCCATCAATAAAAAACTGTAACTTTTTGCTAAGTCATGAAAGAGGTATAGCTTGAGATATTTGAAATTGAATTTCAGGATTATTATACATATTTGAGGAGTCTCATTTTCCTTTAATTCTCCTTTTTTGATATTTTGACAGTAAGCTTTTTGGAGCAGCAATGCACCTCTAGCTCTATGTTCCAGTGCTAAATATACTCAAAAAATGTAATACTAAATTAATCATTATGCATTCTAAACCTAGGGAAGAGGAGAGGAGGGGTAAAAAAAGAAAATCTGGCAGAGAAGGGGCAAGCAAACTCATGCCCATAAATGACTTTTTTCTTTATAACTGATGCTTCTTGTTAGCTGCTGCTGTCTAGAAAACCATTATCAAAAAGCTCACCTGTGATATTTTCCTTGATTACCATATTTTAGTTTAAGCTGTGTGAAAATTATACAAGTAATATGGCTGGTGATAACATAGACCTGTTTGAATTGCGTCCCCTACCCTGACATTCAGTTTGTGGCTGGAAACTGAAAACTCTGTTCGTTTCTCCCCTAACTGTGTTCTTGTCATTGCAAATACTCAGCAGAATCAGTCTAATAAAAAAGAAACAAGCCTGGTGGCACTTCACAAGAAACCATCTATCTGAATTCATAAGAGAGAAAGTATATTCAATGTAACTTCTACTTAATCTGCTAAGTAGTGCTTTTATTAATTTTATGTGTAAATATTTTTATTTTTATTATATTTTAATATTTGTATGGAAAAAAGGCTGATCTTCACAGAAATCATAAATATGTCTAGTCAGTTTTGGCAGTTTAGGACACTGAGGGAACTGATACTGGAAATCACAGTGTCTGGTATTTTCTCTCAAGACTTCCTGAAGACTTGCTAGCCTTCAGCTAGCCTTAGCTTAGTTTTTTCTCCATTTTCCTTAACAGCCACTGTCTTTTAATCTGTGTTTATGTTTTGGCACTCCAGTTTTGACTGGCATGTCCAGGTTTACAGTATTATTATTATCATGTAATAATTGAATTCATCAGTAAATTACAAAGGAATATTCTTGCTGGTCATCAAGCCAGGTCAATTGCCTTGTTCTTGTTCTTGCATGTCTATAAACCTTTGTTTATCTGGGCTGCTTAGGGCAGCCTGGGACAGGGGTAGAAGCAGGTTTCTAGCTACCTAGACGACTTCAGTAGGGTCAGACCCACGCAGACCCCATCAGGGGTAGGCAGCAGCTGAGCTGAACTGTTGTGATCACTATACTTGGGACTGATGTGTCACAAGCGCAGTATTTGCACCATTCCCCCTCTTAGTTTGCACATATGTAACATTTTGCCTGTGCAGTATTCCAGTTGGTTAGCAGGGTAGGTAGATACTCTTTTGGAGTCTGATGTTATTTTTACTGGATAATTTATGCTTCAAAATCTGATTTAGGAATACAGAGATATAAATTTGTTAAATATTTTTTAGCATTTTCACGTTTCTGATGTTTTATGTGGATAGTTTATCAAACTGTAGTTTGTTTTTAAATTGAGCTGCAAATGTACTCCAGTGACCTCCAGCTGTTTTTTCACACTGAGAAATATATCCCCAGACACTTATCCTCCAGCATCTTTTCAGTCCCTCACCTCTTCCTTTATGTCATTTAAGTGTCTTGGGAAGACAGAAAGCCTGTACTGTGTGCTCACAGGCAGTGGCTGTGGAGGGTCAGAGCCTGTTACTGAATTTGTAGCTCCGAGTCCCGCAAGTCTGTTTCCATAGCTGAAGATGCAAAACACAAGAGGTTTGATGACAGTTTTTACTTAGACCAGTACAAATATGCATACCAAGAAGACATATGCTTTGCTTTCTTTTCTTGCAGTTGGAAACAAAAGAGAGAGAACCAGTTTTCTAGACTTGTCATGTTTGCTGAGTTAAATAGAATATTTTTGCAAGCTATTCCATTTTTATTACTTGAGCTGATGAAAGCTACAGAATTTAGAGTTGTTCCAATCATCAAGTTTATTCCTCATTTAAAAATTTTTCCTTAAAGTAGCAGTACTTTATTTTGTAAAAGGAAACAAACGCAAGTCCACCATATCATCCACTAATGTGAAGAAAGGAAGGTTGAGACCAGGAATCCCTTCTCTTCTCGGTCTGAAGGGCTTCAGGCAAGGTTGGCGTGGGACAGAGTTTGCACTGGCACACTGCCTTGCCTGACCCAATGCGACTCCTTGTGCCGGACCAAGCGCCTCATGGAGCGCGTGGCTCTGCCCTCGTGGTGGGAGCAGTCATGCTGATGGAGAGGCAGCCTGGGTGTATGTGGGTTTTGTGGAATGGCTGCTCATGACACACAGACAGAAAGGGCAATGCCTCAACCCTGACATTTCCCATTGACTAGCTGTCAGCAGATCTGCGCTCCCAGTTATGACTCTTAGCAGCACCATCTGAAGCGTCCCATCTCTTTCCAAAAATTGGGCAGGGAGCCCAGATACCCATTAAGCTCTGGAGAGCAAACACTTCAAAATAGGGGCTTTCTTAGACTTGGCTGTTAGAGCTACCCTCAAGCTCCTAGACAGTGATAGTATTGAGAATTTACTTGTGTACAGAATAAATAAGGTATATGGCCTGGAGAGAATGAAAAGGTGAAGCTAATTTAGTTTCGCTTTGTAATATTTTGAATTCAGCGATCCAGTCTGTTCATCTCAACTGAATTCAGTGAGGCTGTACTGGTGAAAATTAGAGAATTTTCCATGTTACTGATGGAAGCTCTGGAGTCTCCTCAAGACTTACCTTGCTGACCTGTTTTATTCATTTGCAAGAGGCGAAATAGATCTCTCTGCTGAAAAGCTCTTTTAAATGTGGAACAGAAGAACAAATCTGACCTTTTTGAACTTTTCTTTTTAAGTTGCTCTTCAATTTAAGTGTAAAGCATGTAGCTGGCATAGTCTGTTCCAGTTTCCAAACTGTGCCAGAGCTTTGCAGGGATACTGCTAGCATTCAGTTGCCTTAGACGATGTTCTCAGAATATTTTTAAAGTAGTAGGCAAAGAATGATTAAGTAGGATTCTACCTCTTCACAGTGTTTTCCATGGCAGATCAAGTATTTGTACATGAAAGACAGTTATGTATTCTGTGTTAGGTGCTTTGAAAGATTTATCGTAGATTTCTTGGATGTGGGGAGAAGAGTTCATCAGCTCACTAGTGTTAGTTGATGAACACTACTGTGTAGGTAGAACAAAATCAATTATAATAACTCTTAAATGGATAGA
Source organism: Cariama cristata (assembly GCF_000690535.1). Taxonomy (NCBI): domain Eukaryota; kingdom Metazoa; phylum Chordata; class Aves; order Cariamiformes; family Cariamidae; genus Cariama; species Cariama cristata. The sequence goes on from NW_009632510.1 coordinate 22,781, forward strand.
GACATTTCAAAATCATTAGATGATCTGGCCCATTACTAGACTTTCAGTCATCTACTTACTGTGTCTAGTTTAGAAAAAAATGTTACTTCTACCAATGAAAAAAGTACATTTTAATAAGCCTTTTATCCTTAAGTGCTCAATGTGAAGTTCTATGATAATGCATAAAAAAGCATGTCTCTGTAGGAGCTTGGTGCCTTAATCTACCTCCTGGTTGAAAGTGTGATGAGATCAACTATTGGTAATTGAAAAATTATAAAAGATGGTCTAACATTGACACAGATCTGCTACCCTGATAACTAATCAGTATAAGAAGAAACAGTGAGCCAAAATGGGTCAGAAAAAAGGAGTGTTATATTAAAAAGGCTAAGGTAAAAATCTGCGTACATTCAGAGCAATGCCTGACATGGTGTATCTTTTAATTTATACTTTCTTCAAAATATATTTCTACGGTAAATAACAGCTTTGTAATTCATAGTATGTCTTTGATGGCATGTAAAAATATTGTACTCTGCCTTTTCGTCATGCTAAGTGCACCAGCATCAGTAAAGGCTGCTATTCTATCTGTTGTAAGTTAATGCTTCTTTCACCGTTTACAATTTCTTCAACCAAAGTCCAATTTCAAATGCAGTTTCTGTTGCATTGTGATTATGCACTTCTGTGACCTTGGGTGATTTTGCCTGTACCATGCACCATCAACAACTTTTAAGGTTTGGTTTTTTTTTTCCCCCAAAAATGGCATCTATTCAGGGTTCCTGATTTGCTGCATCTTTCCTTCATTCCTTGAAGGTCTGAGGTATGAATTATCTCAAAGTGGACTTCCAAATTTGATATTCCTAAAATCAGTAAGGAGCCGAAGATTCCTCTTCCTTCACAGTTGCTTCTTTGCTATGGTCTTGTTGGCATATAAAAATGCACCGTAAGGTACAAGGTTATATTGTCTTCTCTCAGCCAATTCTTAGACAGTCAGCACTTTTTAAATTGGGAACTGGGTGAGGTTTGGCATTCTTGGGGTAATGCAGATTTGCTTATAAACTTGACATAGTTGACAGCAATCCAGAATGATATTTAATATATACCAATGCTTACATTTAATAGTAGTCAGTGTTTTCCCTGGTGCTATAGCACCATTCTTCAACAAAGTGTTACGGATTCACATTGTTCTATGTCTTCTAGGTATGCCATCGATAAGAGGTTGTGAGACTTGGCAGTGGCCGAAAAGGATCGCTAAGATGTACTTTTTCTTTGTAGTGCAGATTAGGTATCAGAGATCCTTGATCCATCAGTATTCACACATCTGTATCCTTTCATCCTGTTTATTCCTGTAAGATCAATGAGGTTACAGCAATCTCTATACCTAACAGGGAGCTGGTCTTTAAGAACTTGAATAGGCTGTTAGAGATGAGCCCTTTTTGATGCTCTGCTGGTCTTCCTCCCTTGTGCCCATGCCAAGGCCAGTGTTAAATGTGCCCTGCATCTACTATGAATTTGAGATTGCTGCAGGCAAGTAGATTTATACTCTTGCATTTGAGTGCAGAGCTGGTAGGGAACTGCTGTATGCCTTGCAGATCACCCATTTCTTTCTGTTAATGTTTCTGTGCTCACTGTCTAATGATAGCCAATTCAATATTGTTTCTTAAGTCTTATTTCTCAAGCTACTTAGAACTGATTTCTTTGATATTTTTACTTTTTTTCTGTCCAGAGTAGTATGTAACATAGGTTACCTTATTTTGATACGGTTTCTTAGTATTTTTAAAAAATCTTTTAAAGAAGTGCAAGTTTTATTGATGTTGTGAAACATTCAGTTCTGATGGGGAGCATCGTCATTTCTTGCAGACTTCATTTTGGAGCATTTGACAGACTTTTAGGTTTCAGGGCTGAAACATGGAGTACTTTGAAGATGATTTGAAGGTTTGAATTTAAATATAACAAACTATGAAGAGAAGATAGGTTTCATGTGCTTTTAATAACCTGTATTTCTGAGGAGACATTCACCCCCCGTGTACTATTTCAAGAACAGCTTTTTCAGAGTTTCCCAACAGAAGTAAAATTTTGTTGAGTCTTGAGTTCTTTTTTTCTTCGTAATGTCTTAAATTCAGTGATTCTCTATATTGAAGATATAATTATGAGGGAATCCCATGAATAAGTGTATAGGGAGGGGGAGGACACTGGGAAACTCCCAGGGGGTCTGTCTGCTGTAACACTTCCCACTGGACCGGGGGAGCTCCAGCATTTGCTTGAAGATGCTTCATGGTACAAATTTTTCTTTTGCAGAAATAATGAAAAATGCAGCTGTGCTGGGTAGCTATAAGGCCAACAAGCTTTTGTTTCTTGGAAAAACATATTTAAAATTAATAATATTTTCAGGCCGTTATGAATGGCATATTCCAAGTATATAACTTGTTTAGGCCTGGATGTTCTTTTGTCCACCTTTTTATTTTCCTTGGGAGAAGGCAGTAGGGAGGTTACTGTAATCAATGAAAGGAAAATTCCACTGTTAGATTATGAAATATTCCTTACCCATTAGTAGGGATTTTCTTTTCTTGTTCTGCTATTTTTATGTCCTGCAGACAATTCTAGTAACAGCAGTAGCAATGTCTGACCTTGTGTTGTAACACACCCAAGTGATATGCCAATCTTGCCTCCATTTTGGCAGTGATAAGTTAAGACTCTAGGATAATTAGAGCTAGCATTTTCTGCAAATATGAGCTTTCAACAGAGGCTGCCAATTCATGGTTGCCAAAAATAATAATAATAATTTCAAAAAAAAGTGTGATGCTACCAATCACAACTCTTTAGTGAGGAAAGATAGGGGGATGAGGGTGGGGGTGGAGAGAGAGAGAGATGCCAAAAAGAATAATGCTCAGTAAATGAGTTAAGTTGTCTAGAGCGCAGGAGAATCAGATAAAGTCCCTACCTGGCTACGCTTCTGTAGTCCCTAGTGAGTGGTCTGAATTGTCAGATGACTATCTACTCCCTTTTTGATCTGTTGAAGCAGTTCCATTTTTTTCACTAGGCAAGTACTTCATCTATTCCTAATCTCAGATAAGTGGTCTGGCCTCCAGGCTGCACTGTGAGAAATGCCTCCTTATTTGTTTTTTGTTATATTACAAAGATGTCTTGAATGTGTTACAGTGCACATAGGAATGTGTCTGTGTTTTGTTTGAAGTTATAGAGGCTTTTGGGATGAGGAGAACCTTTCCTGCTCATTTCTAAAGATAAGCAGATGTTACATCTACATCTTACTCAGTATCAAATTGAAACTAGTATATTTAATAATTTTTCTGCACTGGTGTTTCCATCTCATTTCCATTGAAAATTAACTTTCCTCCATTTGCCTTCCTGAGCCTTGCCAGTTGTCACATTATTTTAAGGTGATTATAACCACCAGTGACAGAAGAGGAGGAAGCAGTTGTTTTTAAAGGGTCAGTGCTGTCCACTCATGAAAAGATAATCTTAACAGTGCTACAAAACAGCTACTCATTGCTGAAAGTGGTCAATGCCAATACACTGTAATAATTCTGTTTCTCTGTATTATGAGTGAACTCTGTACAGGGACTAGGCTTTTTAATATATTTTGTAATGGAAAGTTTGCTTACTAATAGCCCTTCATATCTAAGCAAATTGATGTCCAGATAAATATAATCATTGTATTTTCAGAAGTGTTTTCAATTCCATTGAGCTTGATATTATTTAATTACTGATACAAAAGAGATATAGAGTATAAGTATATTTGTAACTTCGAAAAATCAGAAAAGAGTCCATCTACTTTCTTCAGCCTGCAGCTAGAAAATATAATCAGGACACTTGCTTCAACCACTATTATTGGGAAATATGTCTTTTGTTATAAAAATAACAGGACACAGAACCACCATCCTTACAGCAGCTTTGACTGTTCTGTTTTCCTTTTTCTCCCTGCCCTCCACTTTCCAGTTATTGCCTTTTTTATTTCCCCTGACAGGAGGCAATATTATTTTGTTAGCTTAAAACTCGTTTTTGTCATTTATGAGCTCAAAGGTAATTTTGTTTGCTTGGAAAAATAAATTAGAGGAATTTATTTATCTTTATTTATCTACAAGTAAGAGACATATATGTATATTGTGTATGTATGTTCATGTAGATCCAGAGTGCAATCTAACCATGAGGAAGGACAATATAGGAACAATTTATTTGTGACTCTTTAATATTGATTGATTTCCCAATGCAGATTTGTGATTATTTATTAATTCAGTGCACTCTGAATGAAGTTATTCACTTTCACTTCTCAAAGCCATTGTTTTTTTTTTTTGTTTAGAGGATATTGGCAAGGAAAACTCAGTGCATGTAGGACCACAATTTTATATGTTCAGGATGTGACTTTAAGAGATAAAAGCTACAGTTGCATAATAATCTCTTCTTCAGCAACTCTGTTTTGTGAAGGATTTTATGATTTTGACATCTTTCTTTGCTTCAGTAAAGAACAAAATACGGTAATGTCAAGTTTACCAACAGGAAGAATCAAAAAAAGTACGCTTCAATTAAGTTCAAATATTTTAGCTTGACAAAATCAAAACATTTGATTTCAAGTTTATTGTTCATTTGCATTATTATATATACAGTTGTTACAATTTTAGTTGTAATTAAGAGACAAGATATTTCAACATTGTCAACTGCTTAACTTCCTCCTCACTCCTCCTCCAGAAAATGTTGGAAGAAGTGGTGTTCTTTCATTTCCAAAGAAATGTGTTTCCCAATATGAAATATTTTTTTTAATTTTTTATCAGATCTACTACTGAGACACGTAAAACCATATCAGATTTTTATGCAGACTAAGATTAGTGACCATGCATTTACTGAAATACAATGACTCATTTTCAGGAAAAGATAAAACCATTGTACTACCTGGAACATTTTTGATGCTGTCTGGCTTGTACTTTTCAATTACTGCATACATTATTTAATACTTTTCTCATCTTAAGGTCTATATTCCTTCCCTGCTCTTGCAACAGTAAAAAGCTAATAATGTGGAAAGCACAAAAATTACCGTGGAAATGATATTTAGGAAGAACTCGTGATATCTAATATTTATGCCATTAATTGTGCCAAGGAATTTGTTTCAGAACAGGATTCAAAACCATCCTAAAAGCTATGCCCCCAAATGCATACATTCACCTTGACTCAGATGTGGTTGGGTAAGTAATATAAAACACAGAGGCCAGAGTAGCGTAGGATTCTGCCATTCAATACAGTCTGTACTGTGGTGGTTCAGGCATGCATCCTGTGGGACAGAGGCAGGTCTTTCAGCCTGAAACAGGTGCCCACCTCCGTCATCATGAAATAATCAATTTACTAAACTATTATATAAAAGCTGGTTATATTGTTATTAAGACTAGTGCCACCAGTAGTCCCTTATTAATTCTGTGAGGTGCTGACTCCTGATGGTTTGTATTAGGCTACTTTGAGAAGACCTACTAAAGGGGCCTTCAGATAATTAGGAGAAGAAATAGATAGCATTTATTTAAAATACTCAAAACGTTTCAAGTTGAAAGTCAGCATTAAGCAGTATGGGCTGTCACAAAACCTTACATATCTTGATGTTTTATTATCACCTTCCAAGAACCTAACGAAATAGGCAGCAGCTTTAGTGAGACTTTATCCATCATAAATTTATGCAGCAGTTTAGGTTTTATATCATGTCTGTAACCACAGTGAATTTTATTTCATTTAAAGTAACAACAACCGTGCCACCACATGACTGTGTGGTATTTCTGGAGTGTGCTGGAGCATTCTCTCTGCCCTGTTGTTAGTTTTGACTTGGTGGCAAATAACACTGAAAATGATGTAAAGATGGAAAACTAAAGTTAAATGATGTATTTATTAACCCACCATGCTTTAAATTCAGTCAATTTGTAATTTCCCATGTTCTGCTTGACACTAGATATTATCATATAGGTATTATTTTGGATTGTCCTTTAAATTGCATTTGAGTACTCTTCATATGCACGGAACAGGAGTCACACTGTTGTGTGAGCAAAGTGTGGTTGTATGACAACTAAACTGGCCAGAAAAAAAGAGCCTTACAAAACAAATAGTGCTTCAGAGATGTACATACATAACCAGAGGTATTCCACAGGATCCTGCCCTGGGTCTATCGAGGTCAAGTAAATGCTATAGGTGTAGGTAATCCTGCCTTCAGACTCTCTATCTCTTGGAATGCTTCCAGCCCATGCTTCTGTGGGTGTAATAAGAATCATATCCTCACCTTGAGTTTTCATTTTATCTCTTTATCTCTCTTTGCTGTTCATCTGAGGTTGGTTTTGAATCTTCATGCTTTTACTGTTTTAGTTTTGTTGCTTCATTATTATAGCAGGAATAAGAATTTTAATGTTTTTATGCCATACTGTGGGTTTTTTTTTAATTTTCCTTTGTTCACTCTACTGCCTCATTCACTTTCACCGGGATGTCCATTGCATTGGAAGGTAGGAGCTACTGTTGGTTCATCTTTCAGCTACATTTTGCACAAGCTCCACTGATGTGACATCTCGCTTTGCCATTAGGCTGTGGGCTGTGGGACAAGGTGGAAGCATATGATCTTTGGCTTACAACTGGTAAGAGTCAGTCAGAGAGGGTAAGCCTATTTGATTGCCTCTGTAAAGAGTTTTTGTAAAATGAACCAGTGACTGGTTTTAAGATCTCTTTTTAGTAGTTCAATATTCATTTAACGTTGAGCTCCATTCACTTCTCTATTACGCTGCTGAACTAATCCTGAAATGCAGTAACTAAAGATTGATATTTTCTAATTAATAAAATGGAAGCTGTTCATGAAGATAGCAACATGTAAGCTTTGGGGAAAATACATCATCCTGATTTCTCCACAGGAAGCAATTTGGTATTGTCAGGCCTTTAATATAGAAGGCCAAATTTTGTCACATCCATTACTTGACTTGTGAACTTCATCCTTTATCAGTTTTCCAATAAATGGAATGAAATCTGTGTGTTTTGATCTTTTGGAGGAGCAAGTGAAATGGATATGAATAAACTGAACACACTCATTAGTATTTTCGTAGAAGTAACTGAAAAAGTTACATTAGCTCATTAAGAGACATTGGAGAGAATCATATTATACAGTTTTAGTATTGCTTGATTGAAATGGTTAAACAAAATCTAAGCCCCCAAATGATGACATTCTAGTCTAATAATGGATTTATATGCAGCATCACAAGACTGCAAGATGAGAAAAAACTAATATCACAAGCAGTACAGTCAAATTGCAAGACCAGGCAACAAAGACTTGCTTCAGTTTTTGTATTATAATGGATAATGCAATCTATGCCCTTGTCTTGGCTAAGTAGGACAGAGACATTCACATCTTACACAATCCATTGACGACTTCTTAAGAAATCTTGCATGAAATGGTGTTCTATATTTGTTCATTAATTGCCTTATAGTGCTATCTGAAATACTTTATTTGATGTTGGAAGTCACATTGTTTCAAATGGAGCAGGAGTCTGCCCAAGATTGTTAGCTGCTAGATAGGCAAATAGGGGTATCCCATTTGCCTGTTTAGTTCACTGTAAAGGAGCTTTTCAATACATCCAAACTTTTCCCCTAACACGCTTATGATTTTCTATTTATATACAGTATTACAAGCTAGACTGAATGCATGGCATCTAATAAAAATTACTAATTACAGGCAAAACTAAATAAACAAGCATAATTATAAAGCAGTACAGAAGAATTAACAGAAAACGTATCCCAGTGTACCAGCAGCTGAAATACGTGCTTCCTGATAACTTTACTTGTAGAGTCAATAGAATGGCACTGATAAGGCTTACTGCCTCTCAGTGGGAATAGAGAAATTATGTACTAATTGTATACATATTTTTAATATGAAATAAGAAACACAAGGTCAGGTTCCAGCCACAACTCTGAAGGAGCAGTGCCAGTAATTTACTCTGTCAGAGTTATTTTTTTCCACCAATATTCTGCTCCAGCAGCGTGTCAGAAAAGTGTGGACTTCTGTTTTTCTAGACTAACAACAAAAGAAACATAAGGAATATGACTGCGACTGTTCACTTATTTTCAAGCAAGATCCTACTGTCTTTTTCTTATAAGAGAGAGGAAAAGGGAAAAGTAGGTATTCTGTAGGCAAAAGAGTTTTGATAGATTAGTCTAACATGTCTAATGTTTGGCACATTAGAATTTACAAAATTAAGCTGCTGTTATTTTTTGTAACTATTCAAATAGTATACGCTCCATTTAGAATGCATGAATATATAAATGTTATCTCAGAATTCTGCTGAACGGTCCCACTTTTTGTAGTGTATGCACTGTGTTTGCTTTTATTAATATTTAAAATCACATGGTACTTCTACTATTGTTGCTTATTTTGCACTTACCACTTGAAAAGTTTTTGAACAACAAATATATGACTCTAAAGTGTATTATTCTGTTCTGAGAAAGGAAACATGTTTTTATGATTTTGAGAGTGGACATAGGTAATTTTCTGAACAATGCTGAGTTTATCATTAAAAAAAGATGAGGAGTATGCTTGTACATATCATGGGAAAAAGCTGTGCAAGGTGTAGGGAGAGTCTCATGGGGTGTCCGTCTGCTTTCCTCTGCCTGAGACAAGCTGAAACTCCTCTTCCAGCCATACTTAGAGCATTCACAGTGCCTTAGTAGCAGCAGCATAGATTTCCAAGTTACAGAGCTGTAAATTACTTTTCAACCATACCATTATGTTGTTATATTGTAGTCTGTTATTACCTAGGATACATTTTATTAGAAATTCTCCTTTCGCTTGGAATAATTAATGGGTTCTTTATTGCTTCCTCAAGTAAACGTAGCTGATTCTAGAGATGCTAATTTCCTTATCTATAAATGATTCCAGAAATGCTAGTTTCCTTTCTAAATGCCTGACTGTGCTTGGATACACTACAGTGCAAATTTGGACTTGCCAAGATACAGAACTAATAGACGATACGGGACCTGCTGCTATTTGAAGAAGTCTTGTTACAGTGTAAGCATGTCTGCTTGCTTAACAATTCTGACACAGAGATCAGTCGATTTTTACTCTAGATTAATATCAAGCAGTCAAAACTAATTTTCCCTGTTCACTATTTATGTAGCATTTTTCCAAATTTATTGAGTAGAAACTATTTGCTGGATTATTATGAAAGCAATTACTCATCTGCTGGAATGGCAAGTGAAGCTGGTCTTCAAATTTCAGCTGATTTTGACTGAACAGATGGGTCACGTGCTCTTGTGTTCCCTGGACAGAAAAAAATCAGTCATATTTCTAGTACAAGTATTCCCAGCTATAAATAACAATTCTGTTTTCTAGTGTTCTCTAGAACAAATTTAAAGTGCCCTGCTTTGGCAAGTTATTCCTGCAATGCAAAGAGATGGCTGTGAATGCAAGTGAAATGGATTTGATGGAAAAGCAATGTTAATATTCCCTGAAATTATTTGTCAGTGTTCACCTACTTGATGACATAATGTTCTTGCTGCAGCCATTTATTTGTACTTGTCTTTTTAATCCCAGCGACATCACATTAATGTAGTTACTTCACTAACATTTTCAAAACCACTTTATTTTTTGAAATGGTGAATAAAATATTAAAAACTGCTGCCAGTATCCCTACTGTGATGCTTTCTTCCCAAGGCGCTCTTTGAGAAGGGTACTTAGAGGCATGCTGTTGTAATCTGTGCTTCTTGTGCTGCAGCATTGTACCCTGAAAGCACGCAGGCTGTGGTGCCAAGGAGGTTATTGCAAGGATGTCATGAGACAGTTGGGGGAAAACACAGGCAATCTGTGAATCGAAGAGTACTGGCGGTACTGAAGGGCACCCAGGTTTTCAGAAACAGGATAATTCCTATCTTTTTTTCTGCTTTGACTTAATTTCCCTGACAGTTTTTCTTTTCTTTCTAATTTGTTTATGCAAGTAGAAACCTGAGTCTCCAATCACTCTGCTAAGCTTCATGTTTTATTGCTGACTCATCATTCCGGCTTACCTTTGGTGCAGCAGCTCTAGCTTGGCCATTTATTCTGCTTTACCTAAATTTTCGATCTTGAATTCTCTGGAGCAGAGACTGTTTTCTTTTGCTGTCTGTAAAATACCAGCACCATTGTTCAGCCGGGGTTTGCAGGAACTACCATAATATAATTAATAACTGCTATTAATAACTTGATCTGCATTCCAGTGGTTCACTCACTGAGATAACACTTTAACCTCCAAGATTAATAGTTACTGCTATTTATTTTCTATTCCTCTTAGTACGTAGAGACTCAAGCCAAGGTCAAAATTGTATGGACACGTGGGATAAAACTCATCTGATGAAATGTAGATGTCTACTTTAGCCTTCTGTAGAATTATCATAGTAAACTGATTGAGATTTTGCCGTTTGCCCCTGGTCAAAGTCAGTACTGTTCATTTACTGGTCTTTTTTTTTTTTTAAAATGTAACTTCTATCTGCTTTTCATAAGAACTTTTGCTTTCATTTAGTTATTTCTGAAAGAAAACTAGTGAAGTTGTTATTTGAAATGGAAAATGTGAGTAGTGTAATCACTGAGATTTTAAGTTAAAGATACTCTGTTTCAAAGCAATTTTTCATTGAGAATTTCATATTTAATTTTTTTCCTGTGTTGCTGATAACAATCCAGTATTTTGTTTAGCAAATCTGACTCTTCTGATTATGAATAATAGTGGACAACAGATGTTAGAAAGCAACTCTTGCTGATTGCTGAGTACTCCATCTCCAATTTAGGCAAAAAGATTTATTTAAGATGCAAGAAAGCCACAGGTTATACCACAGCACAGTAATCTTTTTTTTTGGTCTCTATTTCTTTCTCAATAACTTCCAACATATGATTTACTTCTTTGACCAGAGCTGAGCATTAGCTGTTATTTTCATGGAACTATCATCACCCAAGATCTTGCTCCTGATACAATAGTTAGGTCAGTGCTCATCATCTTGGATATGAAGTTACGGGGTTTTTTTTTAACCTTGTGTGTCACTTTACACTTCAGTAGAAATTTGTCTCTCATTTTATTGCTCATTTTTATAATGTCTTTCTGCAGTTCTTCTCTGCTGGTACTTGACTGTATTACCCTAACTAATTATTATCAGCAAATATTCTTCTTACCTCCTTTCCAGGCTTTTTATGAGTATGAGGATCAGCATGGTCTCAGCAGAGGCAGTGGCCCCTCCACGATGAGAACTGAGCGTTTCTCACAAGAAAGGGCTGGTGGTGTGGACAGCCCCCTCCAGACCCAGGGACTATGCTTAAAATTAAGCGCATGAATTAGCTCAATTCAGCTTCAAAGCACTGAAGCAAAAGCTGGGCATGCATGTTAAGCATTGGGTTACTTAGATGTTAGGTTTTGGCTTGATCCTACAAAAACTTGTGTTTTGTTAAGGTAAGACATTGCAGAACAGAGGTAAATGTTAAAAGCATGGTGTAAATTGTTGTCTTGTTTTTCATACCAGTATGCTTTTTTCCTGTTGAAAGATGTTAAACAAGAAAACTGCAGAAATAATCTGCAGTAGAATTTAGCAAGGGCATATTGCTTTGCATAAGCAGATCTTCAGTGTTGCTTAATTTTGATCTTATCTGTTCGGTGCGTATTTAGATTTAGCCAATAGCAGTTAGAATTAAGTTGTTGTTTATCTTCTTTCAGCGTTGCCTTGGGGTTTATGAAGAACATAATGCTGCAGTTACATATGCCTTAATGTTTTAGAAGACAAGCCATTAATGGCATACTTATAAAAGTGTCTTTTAAACCGCAACCAATATTTTTACAGGACAAGTAAAGAGATTTGTTTAATCTGCCCTATTTTTAAAGAGATATTGCCATGTGACATAGGGTATTACTGTTAGAGAACTAGATAAACACATTAGAGTAATTAACCTTCCTGGAAAGAGGGAGATTCTGAAACTTAAACATACTGTTCTAAAAAATAGTCACTGTTGAATTATCAACATCTGCTGGATAAAGACTAATGATCTCATTATTGTTTCTTTTAAGAATATGGGACTGATTTCATTTGCAGGCAAGTGAATTGAACTCAAGTGACATCAAGGGAGCTGAGTCAGTCTTTTTACAACACAACTGAATTTGGAACCTTTTTTCCCTCCTATACTTTTTATTAGCTCCATTACGAAGCTGTAAGCTGCAAACAACTGAGCGTCAGAATTCAGTCTCAGACCTCTTAGGAAAAGGAGAACATTGTGCAGTTGTTTAAGTTGTGATATTGCACATGTGACATTTCTGCTTTTTTATTTAATGTAATAATATAGCTCTTTACAGCTTTTCTGACACAAAAGTACCTGATGTGAAGTGGTTGGAATTTTCAAATGGCTTCCTGGTCAGAATTTTTTTAACATCACCATACTGATGAACTAGCTGAAGTTTGTTTTAGTATTTTGACATATGATTGGAAATTATTTAAAATTACTTGCATTTTTCTACCCCTTAACTCTATCCTTTATTCCTTTCCCCTTTTTTGAAGACTGAAAATACTTAAAACTCTCTTGCTGGTTTTATAATTGTTCCACTGTCACCTTCCCCCAAACTGATTGCTTTGAAGCAATGTTGGTTCTGGTGCCCGTCAAAAGAATAAATCTTGTTTTCATATCAGTCTATTTTATTTGGAATGTGACACTGTATTTCAGTACTTAGACTGAAGCTTTTTCCCCTGATTTTTTGAGGATGCTATATTTCTCCAGAGAGGTACCAGTCAGACAGAGCTTAAAGTACCCTCTCTCAGTACACTCTCAGCTCTTTAGAAAGATGCTCAGAGATTTTCCAGCTTTAGTGGCTCATTAATATACATCTCCATTGAGGCTAAGTGAACTTCTGGGGAAAACTGAACTTGAAACTTGCTGATGTGACCACACTGCTGCTTATCTGAGTGTGAGTGCCACTCTTCTGTTAAAACTGTGCCTGTAAAAACCAGTGAAGTGGGAAGTAACCCTCCAGTGAAAAGTGAAAAAAGAGCTCAACATGAGGTTGAATATGATGCACTGATATGAATTTTTTCAAAATAAAAAATAATATATTAAATTAATGTTTATTAATTCAGTTTTGGAGGGTTATTGAGTAATTTTTTTAAGGTGAAGTATAATACCATGGCATTATTTAAGCTTGAGGAGCTGCTGTGACTATATGGACAACTATGTGTCATATGGATGACACATGGCTATATGGATGACTATCTATCATATTTGAGAAGTTGTGGCAGTCTGGTGAAGTTTCCACTGACTGGAAAAGGGGAAATATAACAACCCTTTTTAAAAAGGGGAAAAAGAGACCCAGGGAACTACAGGCCAATGAGTCTCACCTCTGTGGCCGGCAAGATCATGGAGCAGATCCTCCTCAAAACTGTGCTAGGGCACATGGAAAATAAGGAGGTGGTTGGTGACAGCCAACATGGCTTCACTAAGGACAAATCGTGTCTCACAAATTTGGTGGCCTTCTATCACGGGTTACAGCATTTGTGGATAAGGGAAGA
>NW_009632511.1:0-2550 GCF_000690535.1 Cariama cristata
TGTAACACTGCGTGGGGTTTTTGTGGCCATAGTGTAGGACCCAGCAGTTGTTCTTGTTGAATTTGTCTTTGTTCGAACACTTCTAACTGCAACATCTTTTTCAGTATGTGGAAGCAAATGCCTGTACTTTACCGTTATGTAGAGCAAAAAGGTGTATATATACCATCTAATACACATGCCTACATTAGGGACCCAGTATCTTCCAGCACTTCACAGAGAGAGTTTGGTGTCTTCAAGGAGCCCTTTAGAGTGCTGGAGTTAGTCAACAACTAGTTTTGCCACTGTGGTGCTCTCAAACACTTTCTGTAGACATCAGCCTCTCTTCCGAGTTATGTTGTGATCCTGCACTTCTAGTTTTAGGCCTTTCTTTAAATGCCTAAAGATGGTAGTGAGAAATCATCTGTTCCTCTTGGAACGGTGGAGACAGAAATATAGTATTTTCATGTAAAATTTTCTTATCTACAAAAAATTTCAGACTTCTCGTATTTTTTCCTACAATACACCTTATCCTTATGATTATTGAACAAAATTTCTTTATTTAATAACTATTGAAAGTTGTTGGAATTTTTTCCCTTCAATTTATTATCCCACATGATAAATCAGTCTTTAAAGGAGAAATTACTTTCTTTTGAAAATAAATATCACACTTTGTGTTGTGTAATTCTGAGCAATAAAAATCATACTGTGGTAACGAGAATAAAATTCCCGCAGCAGTAGTCAAGCTGGCAAAGGAATAAATTAGAATAAGCATCCTAACGCACAATAACATTATTCAAATAATACATACAATGAATACAACAGGATGTTGACTGCAATTATTTATTGCAATAGTGAGTTGTGGGATTTAGATGTTGTAGAAAAAAGCACAACCTTTCAGAGTTAATGTAAACACCACTAGGTGCTTTCAGTCTACTACTGCTTTTTATCTTCAATTTCAATACAGAAAATAATTGAAATAATTCAAAAGCATAGATGAAAGTATAAACCATACATATAGCATCAAGAAAAGTCTAAAAAAATGTTTTAACCCTAATGCTTAAATTGTTTTTTGGTTGATACAGGTGGAGTTACCTGAGTAGAGAAAACAGAAGTGTACTGGGAAACTGCCAAATGCTGGACCTGCAAGTTTCTGCAACAAGTTTGACAGAGTGTTCTCTTATATCTACTTGAATTTTGGCTCTGAGGTAGGTAAACACAGCCAAATTCTCATTGATTCTGCCTCCTCATGCCCAGAATAGCTAGAGACATTTGATTTCATGTAGGATATTTAGTTCCTTGTATTGATATTCACTCACATGCACAAATTAGTCTTTCCAGAACAAATGAGCACTTTGGAACTGAGCCATCTGCAGAATATTGTTCATGAAAAATGACAGGATAACATATCTTTTATGTTTTGTCTCTGCACATATTTATGTCAATGAAATTATATTTTACAGGCTTTCACAGAAAATGTATCCTGATCAAAGCATGCTACTTTAAAGATATTTTGAAAACATTTACAGGAAAAAAACAAAATACAATTATTATTTCTAACTCCAGTGAAGCTCAGTTTGCTTGGCAAATGTGCCTTACTAGGTAAGAAGGAAAGAATTCTAAAATAGTTAAATCTGACATGCTACTTATACAGTCATTAAAACAGAGATTCCCTTCAGTATTTTGTAACAGACTTAGGTGGGAATAGCAGACCCAAGGTACTCCTACTATGCGCATCTGTTCCATGAAACACTTTTCTCCCTTAAAGATGGGGAACTACACTGTGCAATACAGTCTGAAATAGGAAATAAATTGAGAGCTCAAGAGCTTGAACAGGACCCCAAAGGAAAGGAAGGAGCTGTTGGCAATTGTGTTCTATACAAACTGTCAGCCATCATCAAGATGAGATGTGTGTAAGCCCTTGTTCCCCAGCAAACTGAATGGTGATGTCAAGTACAAAGTACAGTGGTTTTGTGATTACAAGCCATTTTGTGTTTCCATGGTCAGCTGAAAAAGAGAGAAATGAGCATTATGTGCAATTTTGAGTTCTCTGAGTTAACACAAGAGGTCATGTTCTTTATACAAAGGGTTCGCTTCTCTTGGTATAAGCTTTATAAAAATAATGAAAAACACATGATAACTGTAGTAACTGTCCTGAATGTGACACGTGCATTTTTCTGTGTGATTCTGGTGTTATTAATTCTTTTCTTACTTGTCCACTTCTGGTGATTTTACTGCCAGGCTTGAAATACCCTTTTTTGTAAAACTCTGTCACTTTATAAAACGTCTAGCCCACACATATGAAGCAAACCTGTCATCTGGAGGACTAGAAACTCTCAAGCATATCCAGAGCAGTGCTTGATACAAAATTTAGTCCCCTTCCCCTACTTTTGAATGAAAAGATATAGAATGAAAGTGCTTAATAGCATGTGAAATAAAGATCGAGGTCTAAAAAAAGGGAACTTTCTTTGGAATGTGCTTCACTAGCAGTCTGTATTGCAGATACATCATGAGATATTTGAAGTAAACAGGGAAAAATATTTTGGGAAAATTCATGGTGTCTTATGAAAGAGT
>NW_009632511.1:2581-13983 GCF_000690535.1 Cariama cristata
ATTTCAATGGTGAAGTTTGTGATGAGAACAAACTCTTTAATTCATGTGATCCATTTTTATGGTAATGCTTCTGACAAAGAAAGAAAAGGTGGTGATAGAATTTCTTCTTTGCTGTCATCCCAACAAGCAAATAGCAACAATGCACTCTAGCCTGACTCTCCTCAAATAGCATTAGGACAGACATACTTTTCTCTTTAGAACCACATACAAAGATGCTTTCCAGTGTAAAGCCTCATTAACAAAGAAACAAAAGAACAACTGGTTGCAATTTTTGCCAAAATACCAGGTAACAAAAATAAAGGGTGCTTTGCAACCCTTAGGTACTACAGGGATTTTGCTCCCTACGACAGCTGGCATGTATTTCTATGAAATGTTAAGTGCTATTTTAAAAAAATCTGTATAGAACACTATTGGGTTATTTAGGAGAGGAATATTTTTAATGCTATTCACTGCAGAAATGACGTTTGCCCTTTTATTTCTTTCAAGTATAGACAAAGACTTTGCAATGTAAAGGGCGTTCTCCACTGCAGGATCAGTTTTGCTGAAATTCTAGGTCAAATATATTGGGACCATATGCCAGAGAAAGCTGACAGTATATGTTTTGCCAAAATGGCATCCCTGCACCAAACCACTTCCCAATGATGGGAATTCACAGAAGTCCTGATTCCCATTCCTTCTTCTGTAAACCTTGGTGCTTCTTAAATTAAACGAGTATGTCTTTCTGGAAAATGAATGCATAAATTAATATTTGATTTCTATATTTAGTTCCTGAAACAGTCGCTCAGATTCATGAGTGCCTGCCCCACTGAAGTTCTTGCGGTGTCAGTTGTGACATTTGGGTTCTGTTTTTGTCAGCACACTTCTGTGTTAATGGTGTAGTGTTGTCTCACGTGGGAGAGAGCTGCCACACTATCAGTCACGATGACTAAAGCAAGCAGTTGGTTTAGCCTCCCAAATTCCTGGGTGTTGTATTTTCTCACAGAAGGAGGGAAAGGATTGATAACCTTTCTAAAAGCTAACTGTGACTGTCTTCCAACTGCCAAATTTTATTCCTAACTGACAGGCCTCGAATACAGCTCAAATACAGTAGGAGTCAAAAAGAGAGCTTTAAATAATAAATGACATTTAAAAAAGAACCAAGGTAGCAATTAAAAATATGACCCGCAAAAGAATTTTTTTTTTATATCATAGCAAATGAGAGAAGATCCCAAGAAGCTGCAGTGTCAGCCCAAACCTCTGAAAATACTTAGCGAGAAGCTTTGCAAAATGAAGTTGACCTGAGGTTAGCCACATGGAGTGCTGAAGAGGATGAAAAAACCAAAACAAAAATCTTGGAAAAAAACATTAGAAGAATATATATTTATCTTTTTAAAAATTTATCTGGCCTCTGGCTCAAAAGATAGCTCAGGATGTTGGGGTTTTGTTTGTTTGCCTTTATTTTTTTCCTGAGCTGCTTTGTTCATTGCTCAATTTTGGTGTATACTCTGCTCAGGAGAGAAATTGGCACATTTATTAAATATTCAGATAGATACTGCTGTACAGATGTCAAAGAATAGAAGATCAAAGGGACATTTCTTTACACAAGAAACATGGCATTGATTTTGTGTTTCTATATAAAGAAGATGAGACTTAGTGTGTAAGTGCCTGACAAATTGCTTTAATCTTTGCCTGTGGTGGTTAGTTGTGGTCATTTGAGGGCTACAGTACAGCTCTTGTGTCTCCAGCATCTCTAACACTTGCCCTTCAAACTAGTTTTTAAATGCTCTGGTCCACCCTGAAGTTGTCAGTGCCGAGGTGGGTGCCTTGAGCTATTTCTTCAGGGTCTGGAGGAAATCTGGTGCTACAGAATGGGTTTCACCAACTGGCAGCACAGAAAACAAATAAATAATTTAACACAGGACAAATATTCTAGTTTTATAAAACTCCTGCTTCACGTTGCTAAACTGAAAAATTCCAGTTCTATGGTAGAAAGTGATTTCTTCTGTTAGATCTCATCCTTAAGGTAACTAAAATGGAAAGCAATTCTTATTGAAGTAGAACATTATCAGCTACTGAAAGAAAACAAATTAATTTAATTTGCTTTGGGTATGTAAGAAAGGATTTCTGCACTGTGATCCTTCTGTGTATTCTGACTTTTTTTTTTTTCCCCTGGATTCAGATAAGGGTTTTTTTTGAAATGTTTAAATTTTCCTCAGATTATGGGAACTATTTTATGCTTTATGCTTCATGCTTCATTCTAATACTATCACAATAGAAGCATAGTCAAAAAAAGCTCTACTAGATCTTCCCTTTTGGATATGAAGTACCAAAACCGATAAAGAATGTGATAGCCTTATTCATCCTACACACCCTCCAGAACCCTTTGGTCTCATGAGAGAGTTACACCATTTCAGTGTACTGGTTTGTTGCATTGTGGTATTTTAGTTCCCCGTTCATTTTTATTTTTTTTTAAATACAGTGGTGGCACAGTGGACATGCTCCTTTCAATAGAAAGGAGGTAAATAGCCAAAGGAACAAAAATATTATTGGTTTCGCTGCTCTTGGGTTTAGGGTGGGCAAGATCCTTTGGCAGGGGGGGAAGTTTTTCTTCAGTTTATGCACACTAACTTGTTTGAATTCAGGATGCTTTGTAAAGTAGGACAGAAGCTGACACAAACTTTTTCAATCTCTTGGCATATTTTGGTTTTGCGTCTCTGAAAAGCCTCTTAGTCCCTGCTTACCTGTCTGTCTTGTTTCAAGGTGTCTGTCTCCAGGGTTTTTTTTTGCACTTGAACTCTGTTTTTCAGACGCTGCAAATGGCGATGGAAATGTGACAGCTTGGGCTTTGAACATCAAGTGAAACATAGCCTGGGCATTTATATACACAATACATGCTTCTGTCTGCCAGAACAGGCATATGTTAGTAAAATCACAACTGTTTTAAATTCTTCAAAGCATCTCTTTTCATTTTCCCATGTGGCCTTTCTGAGTCTAGAAGTTCAATGTAACCTGAGAAAAATCATTCTATATCCTGAACATGTCATTCTAGTTCAGGATTATCTGGGTTTAATGCCATTAATTTTGGATAGGCATGTTCCTAAGGGTATATTTGATTTGTTCCCATAATTATCTGAATAAAAAGTACCTCCTAGCTTTTTCTTCCCACTGCTAAATGAGCAGTAGACTCATTTGTAGTGCCAAGCCCATGAAACATTAATGGTAAGCTAGGAGATAAGGTAGGAGAAGCTGCCCAGGAATCAGTCAACTGCCATGTCCTGCTTTTGTTTGTCATCTTTCTCATAGTGACCATTACCATCCTATTCACTCTTTATGTAGCCTTCCTTTCTTGTTGACTTTTTTTTTTTTTAAATGTATGAGAATATAAGGCAGACAGTGCATGGATTTGGTTGAAGTAGACTGGAGATCAGCAATAAGCGATTGCAAAATGAGAAGCAACATGTTTTCACATACATATATGCACATACATCCTTTTTTTTTTTTTAGTACTATCTGTTTCACGTATGATATCTGCCTTGGTTTACAGTAAGACATGAAGAAAAAGACTCAGGTTCAGCTTCCCAACCCAGAAACCTAGATGTGGCTGCTATTTGTATTCTTTTGTTTCAGAGAAGTCATAATCTTGTTCAGAATTTTGAGCTAGAATAATTAAAGCTACAATTTCATTACAACAACTTTAACTCTTACTGCTAAGAATTTTACTATGTCTGTTTTTCTTAACATCTTATAAGACAGCTGACTGCAGATCTCATCAATCTTGTAAGATCAACTAGCTGTCTGTTAGTGCATCTCTCTGCTTTTCTCTATAAGCTATAAAGAACATTTTCATAGGTTGATGAAGTTCACTGGAAGACAGAATAGCTTATTTGAAAGACTGACAAGGTCAACTCCTGCATCTAGTGTGTGTACAAATTTCATCAAAGTGGATTTAATGTGAGGACTGTACAGGATCCCTCCACAGAATAGCAGGGATAACCACAGCTAGGTAGGGCTTCTTGTAAGTCACTAGCTGTTGCTTTTGGGTATAACATTTGCCCTTTAACTTGAGTGCATCTGGATACACAACATCAACTCAGAAAAGAAGATAACTAGAAGACTGGAGAAGAAGATTACTTAATACTAGAAGAAGTAGTATTAAGTAATATATTCTTTTAGTTCAGGGGCTATGTATCTTACAGCATGGCTGATATGTTATAGAAGGTCTCAAAGGAATCTTTCAGATTTTCTGTTTCCTCCTTTCCTGTTCCCTCCATTTTCAGTTCCTTGTTTTAGCATCAAATACAAGAGCTGATGGTTAAATAATATTTATCTGTGTAATTTATAAGAGCAGAGTCAGGATAAGACACCTTCACTATGTCTATAGTCAATTTTACAATGACTTAGTGTGTGTGTGCGTGCATGCGCAGATACTTGCTCATCTCTATCATTATAAGTATATGCCTGTCTACCTATATTTAAGTAGATTAAATTAATATTTTTCTCCGACTGTCCTATTTATCCCCTAGTAATATGAGCAACTGTGTTTGAAAAACATCCCCTGTAATCAGAAATATTTGTGTGGTTTTCTTTGGAGCAGTATAGGATCTGGTTGAATACCTGTGCTACATTTCACAAGTTATTTATTGTGGGGTTGTAGGCAGCGGTGATATGTTCTATGGAGATACATTTGCTGGCTTTGTCATGGTGCCAGCAAAACAAACTTTCAAGCTTTGGGCACAAAGACAATGACTTTAAAAGGAGAATGAAGAGGCAATAATTTTCAGATATGTCTATCTATTTCACTTCCCCAAATGGCTATCTTGTTATAAATAACTACATAATATTTCCATCACAGCCACTAATGCGCAGGGTCTACAGCATATATTTAAGTTTAATGGATTTTAGTTTACCCTTGAGAGAAGGGCAAAGTCTCAGTAGGGCAACCTTACTTCCTTTAGACAAGATATAAGCAACAACGGTGCAACTGCAGAGCAGGTCTAAAAATAGCTTTCTGGCAGTACAGTACAAAGCAATGAAGTATAAAAGCAAGATACTCAGTCTTATAGTGTAGTTAGCTGCTCACTGGAGATTTTCCCAACTTTAATTCAAAGTATTATGAAAGAAGCAATATAATATATAGGTACATACATTTTTCTATTACATAAGTTAACTGTACTTCATGGAGTTGCACCTGCCCAAACTCATTCAGCTTATACGAGGGAAATGACAAAGTGCCACAGCACAAAAAAAATCCTGTTACAGTAATAATAATAGATGCTTGGAGCAGTTTAAGCAACTATAACTAAATCTCCTCCTTTCTCCCACTCCTTTTAAAAGAAAAAGAAAAAGAAAAAGAAAAAGAAAAAGAAAAAGAAAAAGAAAAAGAAAAAGAAAAAGAAAAAGAAAAAGAAAAAGAAAAAGAAAAAGAAAAAGAAAAAAGAAAAGAAAAAGAAAAAGAAAAAGAAAAAGAAAAAGAAAAAGAAAAAGGAAAGAGAAAAAGAGTGTTTATTGCAGACAAAGACAATGACTAAGAGACAAAGATAAAACTGAGTCCATTTCTGAACAAGATCTTCAGCTTTCCCTGGTAGCCACCCCAGCACTCTTTCAGCAGAGCTCCTCCCAACAGTTTGGGCAAGGGGGAATTTAGTCCTAGGGATACAAGGTTCACCAGTCCCTGCTCATTTAGACAAGAATGAAAGCCTTTCATTGGGCTAGTGGAAATGAAATGAGCATCCTATTGAAATGTGGTTGTGTGGTATATCGTGTTGATGTACTGGTTTCCAAGCATATTTTGATTGGTTAACTCTGCCCTCCAACACTTCTCACACTCACCTTTTAACTGAAAACGCAAAGTTTATGGATCAATATTGCTTTACGGACCACTTAATGTGACTTGGTAGAACTAATAGTCTGGTAATTACCCCTCAAACAAAATTATAACCAATGAAGTTGATTTTTTTTTTTTCAGTTAATTTTGCAGATTGTTACCGAAACTGCATGTTCACACTCATGTCTTGGCTGCATGGTCAGTGCGTTCAGACTTAGCCCCATAAATGTGCCCAGAGTAGCTATCTACATTTTAAAAAAGTTTGTTTCCTTTGTTTTCATTTTTTCTTCAAGTTTTCTGAACTCTTGATTTTTGTCTGTCCCACAGATCATCTTTTGTTCTTCAGGATGTGCACAAATAAGTAGTTTATATTGACTTGAAAACATACATATTCATTTTCACTTTTTAAATAGGTGCCCTGTAATCACCAGGGTATTGCTTCCTAGCACTGAAAATGTTACTCTTCAAAGACATTGGAGTGACAATCCACAAACTTTATCTTCAGTGAACAGCCATGGCAGTTACCTATCTCCATCAAGACTATGAGAGGGTTTTTTCTGTTCATCAGATGCTACATAAGCTTAGTAATTGTTTTCATTATGAGAGATCCAGATATACACCCTTTATTATTTGCCACCCTAGGTTACAGGGTAGGTATTTGCATCTCCAACTCCACTCATATGCATGTGCACATGAGTAAAAGCCTACCTCTTAGCTGTATTGTTAGTCTCTGGCTATTTGAGACAAATACGTTTCAGCACATTGTGCTAAGAAGGCTGCCACTCCTCTTCCTCCTCTCCCCTCCAGAATTGAAACTTAGAGGAAAAGAAATGTGGATAGTTCTAAAAGCAGATTTTTACACACAAATCTGGGGCGGATAGGGTGTTGTTATTTATTGTTTCTCTTGAGTTGTTTATTGTTCTGTAGAGGTTTACATGAGTGGAGCACGTTTTTTCTTCCATTGCCAAAGGAACGGCAGATGCACTAATGGACAATTTGCTATAAATTGGACCTTTTCCACTGGTGTTTTAATAGTCAGAGGTGGTACCTTTAGACACAAACATCTATGAGCTCTTCTTTGTCCATCTGGGGACAGATCCTCAGTGGATGTAAATAATCTTAAGCTGCAGTGAAATCACTGGCATTAGGACAGAGTGAATCAGCTGAGTCAGGTTATTGGGAACCCCATAGGGTACATGGATGAGCCATGTGCTTTCCAAATGGGCCCAGAAGAGTAAATTCTGGACAAAGTTGACTACAGCTCTGAAGACAGATATGTTGTCTTGGGGGCTGGAGGTCCTCCTGTCCAATAGCTGTATTGAGAATGAGGAAATCACGTGCAGTGAACTTACAGTTCAACATCAGCTTGGTGTGAATGCATAGGGCCTGTTGTACCATGTATTTTAAGCCCCACAAGGTATAGCGTTTACTAGAACAATGGAAGGGGAAGATGGAGTGGTGTATGGGTGTACTTTGAATTTAAATGGAAATAAATCTAAATCATATTAAGGAATTAAATTTACAACAAGTTTCTGTGCTACTTTTCAAAGAGCTTAATGTCACAAGGATAGCAAGAATCCTTGAGTTCTCCTCACAGCTTCAGTGGAAATGAAGAAATCTTGATATCATGTGAACAGGCAAAATAATTATCTAACCTCTTAATTATGGACAGATATTGGTTTGGTATTTGTTAATTTCTTAACTCTATTCATTTTCAACTTGGATGTTGATGATATTACTCTCTTTGAATTTTGAGTTAATCCCTCCTCCTGGCTACTGTCTATAATGTTATTTATTTCTGTCTTTGTTATCATTAAATTATTTTA
This sequence comes from Cariama cristata, assembly GCF_000690535.1. NCBI lineage: Eukaryota > Metazoa > Chordata > Aves > Cariamiformes > Cariamidae > Cariama > Cariama cristata. The sequence goes on from NW_009632511.1 coordinate 10,211, forward strand.
CTTAAATTTTCTGATTTGTTCTTAGAAGTTTGATGGCTCACAGTTTCAGCATGAATAAGATATTAAGGGGAAGTAGGGGAGGAACAAGGCTGATCAAGTGTTGCTAAGACCCCCAGCAGAAACCTTACTAGCCAAAGTGGGAGTCCCTTCACAAAGTAATAGTCTCTTTGAAAACTGCTTTTTTCAGTGCCTGAAACAGGTACTCTGCCTCTTCTGGGACCTTCGGAAACAATTGATAACATAAAGCAACACTGATAGATAATAGCGCAAAATAAAGTAGAAAATGGCATAATATTGATTAATCCATGATGAAAATCAGCAGGAGATCATTATTCTAAGGAGACTAGAGTTACCTCTGGTTAAGAGAAAGACAATACTGTGATATTTTTCCCCAGATTACCTAAATGTCCTGTTTACCCTCCTGGTGTGTGGGCAATGTCAAATGCCTGCTTTGAAATTTTTAAAGAACATCTGCATTGTGTTGCAATCGTTAGGCAGAATTTGCTAGCTGACTTTATTTATCAGGGTGTTTTACTGTTGGGAGGAAGCATGTTTTCCTAGTATTGCTATCAACCTTTATCATGGTAGTCTGATACTTGGAGGTTCTATTTTATTCTCTTTTAAAGAAACAGCAACAAAATTTCTGGGATCAGGTGACTATGTTAGAATTTCTGCTTTACTTTTAAGGGTATTTCTGAATTTCCTGATGAAGAGATCAGGAACTTAATGGAAAATGCTTGAAACCAGTTTTAAAAAGGTCAAATGCATTGTTTTTTGTAAAAGTGTCGGTCAAGTCTGTGGGAACTTGGCTGTGGCCTCTCCACTTTTTTTTTGTGAAATTGCCTTTTCTTCCTTTTGCCTCTATGCTTTAACTGGGTCTCGTACCAAAATATTGCTTTGTTGTGTCTGAACTGATATTTAAATAAAATACATATTTTTAAAAAGATTATCTTCATTAAATACTCCAGCTAAGTAAAATAAAGCATGAACTAAAGTTTTTAGTTTATCATTAAAAAGTGTTTCTGAATTCTCAGTGTTCTGCTTATAGAACTGCAGGGCAAAAACGACTTCTGGCTGAAAGATATTGAGTATGTGTTTGGGAAGCATAACTGGTCATGGCTGGGTTGTTTTTCATTGCTGTTCATTGAATACAGGTGATTCTTCAATCTAGGTAGCAGGCATTGCATTGCATTTTGAACCACCACAAAGAGAAGAAGAGTTATTTTTTGCCTCTGTTGCTTCTGCTCATCACGTAGAGTGGCAGGTCTTTTGTTTTATGGCCTGGCTATTTGAAGCGAAAAAAATCTCTAAACTTAAGGGTGGTAAATTCAAAAGGACATTAGGAGTCAGAACCAGATTCAGTAAAGGGAGTAGGTATCTGAAATGGGACTTTGGCAGAATTTTTACATGTTATTTGTGTATTAGATAAACATAGCCATGTGTTTATTCCTTTAATAGACTTATCTTTGTAGAAAGTCACCTGAAAGTTATTACAGTGTTTATGGAGCATATTGTATGTGTGAACAACAGAAACAAATATGATGCAAATTTAAAACACTTCAGTGCTAAAATTAAGGTATTATTTCAACACAATGCAAAGCCTCTATCTTTTTCTTACCTCACCTGCTATCTGTTTCAATTTGGCAGGAGGCAGATGAATGACATATATCAAGTCTCCAGCTGCAGAAAAAACATTACAAAACAAACTCCTCAAATATGTCCTCTTTACCTCTGAAAAAAATGTCCAGTTTTCATATATATTTGTGAGTGGAAGCATGCCTTTGAAAATGCAGTATGGGATGACTGATACAGCATTGCATCTGTAGGGGAAGGCTTATAGCCTCCTAACACTTCATTGTCAGAGCTTGACTTTACAACTATGCTAATATACTTGGTATCTAGTACACAGGAACACTTGAAGTCAAAGTGTGTTTGTTGATTCATGTCCTCACCCCCCTAATCTAACATACGAGCTCCTCCTAAGACTTCAGCCTCAGATCTTATACCTCTTCTCCATCATGCAAACTAATAAAAATGTTAACTGCTTACCCCTAAAATAGTATTGGTTTGTGACCTGACAGTTTGTGCTAGGCTACATTTCTCTAAGCCTTGTATCCCACCCAGACTCAGACCACTGATCCTGAGCACCCAACCTTGAGAGCATCCAGGCTTCTCAATTTCCTCTTCTGCTCAAGACATAAATCCACAGTTCCCATCTTGAATGGACAGCCAGCTGCATCTTGGATCACTAGTTGTCATAGAACAACATGGGTTCTGTCATGTCAAAACCTCAGAAAACCAGGCAGGTTTTATAATACATGCAGAAATCTAGACCTCTGTTGCCCTGCTAGCACCTCAGGTGGGTAATATAAAGCCAGCCTAAGTGTATTTATCCTGCAGAGCAATTGAAAGCAGCTGATGGGTTTGAAAAGTGATTACAGTAAACTCCTGATACGTACTGTAAGCAAACATGAGTTAAATTTAAGCTACCTACTTAAGTGGCGTTGGCAGTTGTATTTTTATAGCTGCATTGTAAATAAGATCGAAGTTCTTTTTCAGATGTGGCCTTTGGCTGTTTACCTCTCCATTTTTTTGATTAGAACTGAGCCCTGTTTACTCTTTAAACATGGTGCCTTTGTAAACCTTCCTCTCCGGATCAGAAGATTGGCTCATGTTTCAATATACTTAATTGGTTTTAATAACACTTTTTTTTCCTTCAGACAAGGTATCCCTGCTTTTTCCCCACTGAATATTTAGTTATGGTATGTTCAACACAATTTGCACCAGTGCAATTAGCACCTGGTTATCTTTCTGCTGTAATTTATGCTGCTTTTTTGTAACTCAGGCCTACAACAAAGCTGCACCTGTGCAAACTAAACATCTGGTGACATCTCAGTGCTTGCCTGTCTCACTCTGTGCTATAACATAAAATTGCTCCAATGTTTCTTTTTGTTGTATTGGGAGCAAAGGTGGAGGTAAATAAAAAGTGGACATACTGTAAACAAAGACCAAACCGCTAGTGGTAAGAGTGTTTCCTATGTAATTATGCATATTGCTGAATTAAGCATGGATCAAAGCGTCCTGAATATTACAAAGGCTAGCTGATTGGGAATATGTAGTTTAAAAAGAATTGTTACGTAGGTCTGATCCAGTTATTTCATTGTTCATAAACTGCACCCCTAAAAATGTTCTGCAGAACATAGTGAAAAATAAAAGACTTCCATTTATGACATTTAATGTGCAACTGGTAATGAGTTCTGGCAATCTTAAAATGTCTCTTGAAAACAGAAGGAAAGAAATTTTTAACCATCATGCATTTGAACAATAAAGTTGCAGTTCTGGATATCTTAAACAAAAGATGCTATTAGTTTTCATGCCTTGGCCTCATTGTTTGATTTTTTTCCCCAACATGCTGTGGTTATGGCTACTACATTCATAAAGGTTCCCTTTATTTATGTTACAGTGACAGATGAGAAAAAGAAGTGCTGTACAACAGGGATTATCCTACAATGAATGACACTTTAGTAGAGAGGTTGGTTTGTAGGTTAGTTCTCCCCTTGCTTTCTTTCCTGACTACCTAGTTCTAATACCTAAAACATTCCTCTAACATCTAAAGTAATTACTGCTTGGAAAAGTAATATTAAATGAACTTGATTTTTCTTCCCAAGTTTTAAGGACTGACAGCTCCCTGCTGAAGTCCATGGGAAAAGGGACTGCCTAGAACCTTTGAAAATCAAGTTTTTCATGTCTTGTCCTGGTTTGGCTAAAACAGG
>NW_009632512.1:0-11417 GCF_000690535.1 Cariama cristata
GTCTGGCCATAACATAGAGCTCCTGCGCAGCACCGCCAGGCCACAGCACCTGCCTCATGGCGTGGCACCTCCATGGCGCGATGCTCACATTGTGGTTCCCAGCATCCCGCTCGCCCCTGGGACGCCCTGCCTTGTACCCAGCACCAGTGGTGAGGCTGCCTTGGGCGATGGATCCAGTGGTGTGGGGTAGACCAGGATTGCTGCAGCTTCCCTTCAGGAACGCTCCAGAAGTTGACATGTTGGACTCGCGGCCTTCCTGTTGGAGAGGGTATGTATTTGTTTATTTGACAGGATGCTCAACATAGTACAATTTAACAAAATAATTGCATTCCAAACCCAAAGTAATGAAAGGTTTTAACGTACCTTTCAGCCTGAGTCTCTTCACTTTTAATTTTGTACTGCCGTGGAGTCTAGAAGCGCCTCCTGTGCTGAATCTACTGCACAGTGGTTTTGAAGACGGCATGGAGTATTTGCAGGACATTCCTGTTTGTTCCTTGTATTCCTGAGAATATAGACTGACCTGTTTTTTGTTTGTTGTGCCCCTGCTGTATCACTCATGAATGAACCATTATGTAATTTTTTAGTTAATTTAACATTTGTTGGTACAACTGTAAACCAGCCATGTTTTTAATGTTGGATTGGATGGTTTCTATTTGACCACATTTTTCCTCATCTGGTGTTGATCAAAAGTTCATATAAGGGTTGTTTCTACAGACTTTGAGGACTGAATCCCATGAAGATTTGCATATCCGTTTAACCTGAAATACCTGAGAGGTCACATTTCAGTTCCAAAAATCAGTGTAACCTTTCAAGGTTAAAACCTAAATATTTAAAGCTTTGTAATGTTGCCTGTTGTTTTCATGCTTTCCAATAATTAAGACACTCAAAACATTAGCAGGGCATAGGCCTATTAAGAAAAAATTTGAAACTATGTGTAAGATACAGATTGTTGCCCTTTTCATTGTGAACAATGTCAAACATTACCAGCACCCACAAGCAGTTGATGAGAACAATGTGTTCCCTTCTCCTTACTACTTAAATAATCTGACTGCTAATTAAAACTTTTGTCTTAAAGAGAAATCTCCGCTTCCTAGCTTTATCTGATTTGCACAATTAAAGGGTGGTATTAAGCAGCAGCTGCATTTCAATGGTGAATGAAGTGATCCTTATATAAACGCTGGCCTTCATCTGGCCTAAACTGCTAGATACATAACATTGGGATTCATTTAGGAAATCCTGTCAAGTCTCTCTTTAGAAATGACTGCATTCCAAGGACAGTCAAATAATGAATGTAATAATTGAATAAGTTATGAATACTGCTTTTCACTTATACAATAATCCTCATCCTCAAGTGTAAAATAATTCTAGCTGATGAGTTGTTTTGTTAAATTTCTTAAAGAATGTGGCATTTTTTATGACAAAAGATGTTATATGTAAACTGTGATCTTGATGTGAAATTTAATAATTATTAAAAAAATACTTTTATCTTTAGATAGTTACAGATTAAAAGAATGAATATTTTAATATTTTTAATGGGCACAAAATATAGTAACAATAAAAGATGTTAATATGAGTTAATATTTATATTGGTATTGTTTTTGAATAGCTAGAAACTCTAATATAGTCTAAATATAGTGCTGCCACATGTCAAGGTTCTCTCGGACACATCCACTAGTGCCCTGAGCAGATGGCAGGACATGTGGATGTTGTGCATAAAAGGCCACAGATTTCCCAAAAGCATGTGTGTAACAGCACAGATGTGCTGTACATGTGCAGATCATCTGAACACTGAAAAAGCACATACTTCTGAATGGGATTTTCTAGGAAGGCGAAAATAGAGAGAGACAAAAGAGAGAATAGCCCTCTTAGAATATAAATATTTATAATTTACCTAAACATTAGTAACAACGTTGAGAAATCCAAGTATTCAGAAGTCAGGAGGAAGACCTTAGAAGACGAGATTGATGTATGAATTAAGATCTCAAGGATAACAAACTTGCTTTTTCTTTTTGACCTCTGGTTTCTGAGGCATTATAGTGCACTGCCTTCACATTTTCAGGCTTAAGTTTAGAAAGTGTATGTGTGTGGGGGGAGTTCTTTGGTTTAATTAAACCTATATTTTCATGTAATCACAACTGCAAATGCTCAGGCATTCAGAATAACCTAAAATGCCATAAATCTTCCAGTAGCATCACAAGACTTGACAAAACTGTTATGACTTCTTGGGGCTACATTGTAAATTTCCTTTGTATTTTATAAAATGAAAATTTCATATAACTTGTTCAAGCATGCTAACGGGAACGAACATCTTTATTTCATTGCATGGTTCTCATAAGTAAATTAGGCAGTTGATGGAAATATTTGAACTTTCAACATGCAACTGAAAATGCTTTCAGACCACTAAACAAAATATTTTGTTAGAAATAGATCCTGTCATTAAAATAGATCATAATACAGCCATATGCTGTTTAAATCTATGCCTGATGGAAGATTTGCTTAAGCCGATGCTATGGACAGATGACAGTAAGGACAGTAAGCATGGACCATTTAAAACCCTGCTGTGTTCTGTAGACATCTCTCAGCCCGTTTTCTGAATAGGGCATTTGAACTAGAGCAGGATGTTTTCCAGCTTGTTCAGACCTGCCTTACTTTTGACTCTGAATGAACTGTATATGCGCTAATGTGGCTAAAAAAGATGCTGCATAATATGTAGATAATGTGGTGATGACTAGTGCAGAACAGACCTAGATAAATGCCTGGATAAGGCAGGAAAAAGATAAGATTTTTCCACAGTATTGTTTTTGAATTGCTTTTTAATTTACCCCTGGAGTGCCCATATTATAATCTGCTCCACAATTCTGCGTGAGACTATTCGTCTTTAAAACAGTGACATTTAAAAAAGAAACCATGAAACTCCTTTCATATGCAGGCTGCAGTTCAATGAACTGGATGAATGATCTTTCCACATACCCACGGGCATGCACAGCTGAATATAGATCACCCAGAAAACCTGCCAGCCGTGCATACTGAGATCTGGGCACTCCTTCCTCTGTTCCAGCTCAGATTCTCTTCAGAGAGTTGCAGTTGCAGGTGCTTACAGTACTGCTGTGTGTTTCGGGCCAAACAAATTAATAACAACAAATAATCTTGTTTCCGTTCCGGTGAGCTCAGTGAGCATCCAAATAGGACAGGCTTTGTAAGGTGGGCTGAGAAACATGGCTGTTGTGTATGTTGTACCCACATCCAGGGCCCAAGGAGAGACTCAGAAGAACACCATAGGATGTACTGTATAAAAATATGGGACTTTGAGTTTGCAAAGCATTGTCTCTCCTGACTTCCAAGATACTGCATTAGGAAGGGTTGAACCAGCGTAGATTAGACCAGTGTAGCTATACTGGCAAGTCAGTCCTGTACAAACATGCTTTTTGCTACTAACAATGTGCTATGGCCAATGGAGTTTCCGGAGCAAAATCAGAGATTTTTTCAGGTTGCCCTCAATCCCTCTGCAAATTCCACCATCTGTGAGGACGGTGTTCAGCCTCCGGTGAACACCATGACACAAGGGCAAGCATCTATTCCAGACAACGGGCACAAGACTTAAGAGCAGCGTGCAGGTTCACTTGGCATGTGACACCGAGGATGGAACCTGCACAGCACCGTGTGGTTGTGGGATAAGATGGCCTGAGAGCAGGGACAGAGTGGTGAGAAAACTGAGGAAACGGAACTTGGAAAATTGAGGGAATGTGAGAGATGAAGGAAAGGAAGGCTTGAACTTGAAATGTAGTGCTTTGGGCACACCTTTGACCTCGTCATTGTGGGGGACTGAGACTGGATGTGACAAGAGGCCAATTGTACATCGAATGTGGAGAGATGCACTAGGCAGTGCTAACAGGAGCGGGAGGTACAGCCTCCCTAAATCCCAGTCCTCAACACATCTGGCCTGGGTGGAGGCTCTGTTGGGGAATGAGCTCATCTGGCTTAGAGGAGGCTCTGTTGGGGAATGAGGTTGAGTCTGGTCTAGGTGAGACAAACTGGAGCCTGGCAGCTTTATTTCCCACTCTCCCTGCTGGGTCCCTTGAACCTAGAGGCACCTCCCCAGCAAAGCAGTGGTGACGGCTCTGGAGGAGATGAGCAGCCAGCAGCCTTTCTTGTCCCAGAGATGGGCAGAACTGCTGACACCTCTGTTTTAGGTAGGCCCATACTGCAGATGCTTCCAAGGCAGGGCTATAATGATGTAAGCAAAACGAGTGAATATTTCAGAGGAAAAACAATTGCTAGTGGAGTCCCCTCTTGGTGCCTGAGCAGACTCGGGGGGACAGGCAGTCCCAGGGCCAGCAGCAAAGTGGGTTTGTCTGCCAGCTCTAGAGCTGCTCTGGCTTTGTCCCTCCATCACATGGGGCTGGCTCCCTGTGTGGGATTTGCATTTCCCTGGCCCCGGTGATGTCAGGGGCCTGCGTCTGCGAGGTCCCCCGGGGCTGCGAGGACAAAGGGGAGCAGGAGGCTTGGAAACAACAAAGATCTAGGGAAGAGAAAAGCCAAGTTTTAAAAAGCGACGCGTTCAGCGTGCTTAGTCATAGATGCACAAACACAGGAGGGCTGGCAGGGGCCTATTTTCATCCTGAAACTCCCCCTCACGTCCCAGACTTGCTCGGCTGTGTTTGCTGTTGAGATAACATCCCCTTCCCCCACCACCCACAGATTACTGAAGGAGCAGCCGTTGCAAAAGGAAGAAAAAAAAAAAAAAAGAAAAAACAAAAAACAACTCCAGCCCGTTGAAAAAGAAAAAAAAAAAAAAAAAAAGAAAAAAGAAAAAACAGTTGCTTTGCTCTGCCTGCAGGAGAAATGTCAGGAAGTGTCTGGTGGTGGGTGGGATGAAAGGAGGAAGCTGAACTCTAAAGAGAATATTCTAGCTCTGCTCGTGCAAACAAATGCCCCTCTGTATTTTGCTTGATAAGAACATCTAGGAGCGGGTTTTCCTGCGTGCAGGCAGGACGAGAGTGGAGTAGTCACACATCTCGGAGGGATTTGATTTGTACACGCTGCATTATCCACAGCACTCCATGAACTGGAGGGTGAAAAGATGTAAACAGCTAGGAAGGAATACAAGGGTCATCAATAATTAATAGTGTCTTTTTGTAGTGGGAATGATCCAGTATTAATTATGAATTTAATTTCTATTTGGGATGATTTGTGGATGTATATGAAATTTGGACCAGGATTTAAGTTCAGTGCAATTGTGCTTTTATTCTAATTACAATAGCTATAAATCTATTCTGTATCTTCTTTTTAAGTCTAAATAACACAGGCTTTTGTTTCCAAACATGCCAGACACCACTTTTTGCACACCAAATATGGCAGTTCTCAGATCCCCAAAGTGAATCTGGTTCTAAATACAAAGGAAATTGTTTTCATTCATTGTCACTGTGCAACCCTATGGAAATGCAAAAATAAGCCCGGAACATAGATAATGATAAGTACACTGGATTTCTAAAATCACAGAGTCGACGGTGATGAAGGAATTTAATTGCATACATCATAAAATATTTAAACAGATAGTGACCAACATGTGCAAATATGGTGTCTAGACTTTTATGCCTAATTCCGTGTCATAAACAGCTGATGCTACTCTGTGTCAGTGACTCTCAATTTTTTTTAGTCTGTAGCCTTAAAAATTGTCAGAATGCCATCCACAAGTCACTGTTTCTTGCACTACTTTTGAAGCTTATTTTTTGTACTAGGTGATCTATTGTGAAAAACCCTGTGGCAGAAGCACAAAACTTGGAGAAGAGAACTGTGTTTCTTACTTAACTGTAGACCATCAGCTAGATACATCCTCGAGACATTGATGCATCTAGTCCATAGCAGATTGCAGGTGGAGGTTAGCATTCAGAGCAAGCAGAAAACTCATCTTTATTGCAGTGAGTATTCTTACACAGTCATTAACTATTTTCCAGCTATGTTCACACCTTGCTTGTGCTACCAGTATAGATTTACTGGCAACTTTTTCTAATGGAGGTCCAGTTTATAGCAACGTTTTGTACCAGGCTCATAGCCAATTCTTGTGTCAAGGCACAAGAGAGGAAATACGAATTTTCTCTTCGCTTTTGTGTCTTTGCTTTTGTTTTTTTCATCTGCTCTTCTCTCCTTGCTGAAAAGCTGAACTCCCAACCCACGTAAACTTCCTTCCTGCGACATAGCCCTGTGCTTCTTTGATCAGCAGTGGAAGAATTAGTGTTGGCAACAAGCTGTCATCTCTGAGCACCCAGAGTAAGATAGGGTGAGATTAGTAAGACCTCAATGAGACATTGTTTCAGACTGCTTGCAGGCTCTGCTAGGCATTGTGATACCATGATATTTAGAGAGTATTATTTGCCATAATAAGATGCCAAAGCTAATTTTTTTAAAAAACAGTGAACTGTTGGACTTTTGCAAAGTCTGAATGTGCTCAAGGTCACAAATTTTGCCTGGGATAGGTGTCACATTGTCAGACCTATAATCCTCTGGGAAGTCTATTCAACTGCCTGATGCTACAGCAGTATTAATTTTATCTTTGTCTTCTGAGAGTTACTGAAAAATGACATGAATAATCTATGGAGTTGTTTGGCCAGTTCTGTTGTTTGGAGACCTCCTCTTGATTCTTTATTGTAAGTTATGCAGGAGTGCCTGCTTACAGACTCCGGTTGCTGCTTTTTAATATCATCCTGAATTTCGTGCTGTGACTACGTCACTTTTTCCAAATGCAGAATAAAACTGTTTATTTGAATACTTCTACCATTCTTATGTTATGAAAAAAAGGTTTTCTAATTTTCTTATGGTTTTCTCCTGTATGTTTCCAATGTTCCCCTTCTGTGTGAGTTTATGTTTTGGAAATAACAGTGGTTTAAAAAAAATACACAGAGAAGACATTGCCAGTCTTTAAATTTTTAAGAAAGACATGGCAGTCTGATGAAAAACAGCATTGTGAGTCTACTCACTTTTTCTGCCCCACTTATATTCTTTGCATAGCCAAACATTAACCAGAACTGCAGTTCAGAACTGCTGGTATTTTTGCAGAGATGATGTATCTGTTTTCTTTTGAGCACTTGTCTCATCTGTAAGAATGAGGAACAGGATTCTCTTTAACAGCCACCTCCCATTCTTGTCACATATTTATTGTCAGTGACAAAATTCTGAATTCTCTTAATAGAAGAAATGGAAGCTGTTAACTGTAGGGCAGCAGGAGAAATTTTAGTTGTGCGTATCTTGTGTCTCTCCACAGCTCAAGGAAATGTATAGATTGATGACTTTGTCGTACAACTGCGCTGAGTGCTTCTGCAAGCCAGTAAGCATCCTTAACTCCAATTGACTTTGTTGGAAACAGAGGGCTCTTGGAGCCTCTTGGAAGACAGACTTGGCATGCTCAATTGTGCCTTCAGCAGCCATGCACAGTGTGTACAAGCATCACTCTGCCCACTGGCAGAACACAGCTACTGCTGAGGGAGGAGTAGACAGGCAGCCAGGGGAGGGAAAGACCAGTTGTTCCAGTGCTCGAGACACCAGATTCCGCTTCTCGCCTTTCTGTGGGACAAGTCACAGGACTTCCCAATCTTGGAGTTCTCTATTTTTAAGCCAGGGTGTGAAGTTGAACATGTTAAAGGTAATGAGAAGGACGGATACAATGGCAGTGGGAACTGCATGAGCATGAATACAAGGAGTTGCACTTCTCAGGTTGTAATAGTGGTGTGTAGCAGTTCTCAGGTTATAATAGCAGTATGTAACATTTCCTTCCTGAGTTCAACGATTCCATCGATTCTTTTTTCAAGCCCCGTGCTTGTCTTACCCATCCAGTCTCACCAACAAAGCCCTCCCTGATGAAGACTAGAACACAGAACAGTGTCAGAAAAACCAGTGAGGAGTAAAGCAATGTTCTTGGATCTGCTTAGTGTAAAGTAATTGTAAACAGGTTAGAGATTCCGCCTGTGACCTTCTATACCAGCTGCATTGCCCATCATGGGAAAGGTAGGGAGAAAAGGGAAAGGAAAAAGGAAAAGAGGGGACGTGACAGGGGAAGTTTTCTGTTGCATTTCCTCACTGTTTTGCAGAATGTTTCTTTCAAAGGAAGAAATCTCTTTTGTGACTGATGCTAGTTTGTATTTTGACAGGACTCAAAACTACTGCTAATTAAGACATTTCAGCAACGCAACTTAGTTAGAGACATTAAAAATGGAAAATCCTTTAACCCTTCCAGGTTGAGACAGAGTCGCCAGCAGAACTGTGAACTTGGGTGTCAGTAGTGTTCAGACAGCAGACTTTGCTGCAGATCCAATATTACCTTTTTTTGTAGACTCTTGAGCCTGATTCAGATCTCTTTTGTTCCATTAGGAATAAAGATTATATCCACTGAAATCGATGATGTTACTGTGCAGACAATCAACCCTTCGTTCCCTTCTTTCAGTCTCTGAATTTGCCTTGAATATCACAGTAATCTCTTATCTAGCCCTGCATTACTTTCATCACTTGTCTGGGTTAAAAAATAGCCTACAAGTGTATTTGTCATGGCGTACAGGAAAAACCTCTTGGAGAGCAGATTTAATCCATGCTCGAGGAGGGAGTGAAAACAGTGCAGGAGGGAGAGAACTCTCATCATCAAGTGCCACAGGAAAGTTGCTGAGAGCTCTGCTGTGTGGCTGAATAGCCATTACAGCAGCTATTAGCCACTCCTTTCATCCTGCCTCTCAGCTTTATGTACCAGATGTTGCTGTAGGCGTTTTACTTCCTCCTTTATTCTATAAAAGGTGACACTGTTATTCCTGAGACTGTGTTGAGCCCTAGAATAATGAAAACGTTCTGCAGAAATCCCTGCTGTTCCAGACAGGTTTATCCGAGTGAGTGCACCACAGACTTGACTAGCAGAGCCTGCCGCAGGGTGAGGATGCTAGCGTGCACCTTCTGGGTGCCTCTCGGCTCTGATCTCCCTGTTCACTCCTCCTTTTGCTTCCTGATTTTTAAAATTCCTGGGCATCTCTAGTTCTGTGACATACTTGAATTTGTGCAAACAGCCATTAAACTGTTTCCTTCTTGGTCAAAAATGCCCGGGGAATGCAGACACAATATCTCCTCACAACGTTTAATTGCTTCTTTAGTGGTGGTACACATTACTGTGATTCATGCGATTTTACTGTTTGTACATGGGACACTTACAGAACCTTATGGGGTAATTATTCTTAATTAGCAGGTTGGACACATGCCGCTCTTTCCTCCTGCAATCTGCAATTAATAATATAGAGATAATGCAGATTTCTTCTCGTCAATCTTTTGTTTATGTTTATAGGAGGAGGAAATGGTTTAGGAAAAATGTTCTAAATCAACCACCTGCTGAGATCCATGCCTTTCTTACCTGAAGATTGCCCTGTGCTCCATGGCAGCTGAGACATTCATAACTTCAGACACCTTAGTGTCAGCCTGATTCCGTCTTTTATAGATTCCTCTAAGGCCTGCTTACAGTTCTTTGTCTCTCTTCAGTCATGGACCGTGTCTTACCATGGCTTAATTCACTTTTGTAGATCAGTTGTACAGTATGAAAAATCTTCAGAAGTAGTAACACTGGTGTTATCTTTTAAGTAGGTATTAATATTTTGGTGGAGGGAAGGGTCTTGAGTTCTCCCTCCTTTTTTGCTTCTCCCAACAGCCTCTATTAAACTAAACTGGTGTATGTATGCATTAAACATCCCAGATCAATATGAAGTATGCAGAAATACTACAGAGCTGCTTCAAATGTTATCGCAGTTGTCATAAAGAGTTTCCAGTCTCAGACACAACATTTATTTAGAGTGGAACATACTGGGGAGAACATCTCAAGCTTTCTTCCTCAGTGTTTTGATTTTGTATGAAAACAGCAAGCTGCCTAGTGTCAATATTTACAAAATAGGTGATTGTTACCAGAGGTTATTTTTATTTCAAGTCCTCATGGTGACATCAATGTTTCTTTGATTTCAAGCCCAGGATAAGTACTCATATGACAATTACAAAACACGTAATCATATCCTGGCCCCGACTAGATACATGAAAATTCAAAGCTACTTTGTGGACTTCAGATAAGTTGTACACATTTATACAGGACTGGGAGCAGATTTATACTCTTTATTTCTTTTGAAGAATGCTAAAAATTAATAGCTCCCTAAAATACAGTTCACCTATACTTAGGACACAACAAAGGTGAAAAAAACCCTTTTACACTCATCATTTTTTGTTGCTTCCAGAACTGACATAACCAGGTGTGTCAGCGAGGCAATGCCAATTGTTTGCGTGCAGTAGAGCCGGTCCCAAATTTCTTCTTCTAGCGCTTTAACCTCTGAGACACCTCGTGGTGGAAACATTTACTGCTCGCAGAGGGGGGCTGGCATCTCGTAGAGAATCCATTTTAAAACAACTTGGGGCTTCCATTCTGCTGCACTTGGAAGGGGTCGAAGTCATACAGCCAGTAGAACACTGATTTGGGGAAAAGATGGATCTATAGCAAATTTTTACTTTAAAAATGTGAACGCCACAGGGAAATTAATTTTCTTATGAGTGAAGTCAGCCTTTGACTGCCCAGGGCTTCACAAATATTTATGAGATTAGTTGATAATATTTTATCACAACAACGCAACAGTTACAGTTTCTGCACAAAGTAAAGCAAACATGTGGCTTTCGCTCGGGTTTCATGTGGGGTTGGGTTCTTCAGACCCAAAACTGAATGGGAAACATCAATGGGAGCTTGGGAGTGTGATGGATTGAAACCCTCATGAAGCGAAAGTATAAAAATGTCATGTTGTTCTAATGTTTGCATGTCTCCAGTGCAACACCGCTGAAACCAGTGACATTAAATAAATGGAAAGTATTTTCAGCCCATTTTCTGTATTAGAACATGGAATACAATGACCATGACCGCTATGAATTCATACAGCTGCTTTATTTTCCTACTGAGAGTACACCATTTTACATTTTGAGGAATTGACATCCACTTTCTTGTCAGCAAAGGGGACAGAGCACAGAGCTGTACACTGCATTTACAGGGAGTTTGGAAATTGCAGATTGCTGTTCTCAGTTGAGTTCCTTTTTGGCACTTCCCTGTCCAGCTTTTTAAACAAAATGGAGTGAAAGTGACCTCCCATGTTGGAGGTGGGTTTCCACTATCGCCCTTGAATGAATAAATCAAATTTTGTTAAATCAAATTTGCTTTCAAAGTAGAAGCGAAGGCTGCCCACCGTGCTAAAAGTAGCCAACTGTATGTATTTGAAAATATATTTATTTTAAATTTTTCCAGCTGAAGCCAGTGGCTGCTTAGCCGAGGGTACCATAACGCTCCGCTCCTCTGATCCCTCTGCGGGCGAGCGGCTTCCCGAAGCCGGCGGCCTGGCGGAGCCGTCCTGCCCGGGGCCGCGGCCTGCGCAACGCGT
>NW_009632513.1:0-7247 GCF_000690535.1 Cariama cristata
TGAGGGGAGACCTTAACACCCTCTACAACGACCTGAAAGGAGGTTCAGGACAAGAGGAAACGCTCTCAGTTGCGCCAGGGGAGGTTCAGGTTGGATATTAGGAAGAATTTCTTCACTGTAAGAGTCGTTAAGCATTGGAATGGGCTCCCCAGGCAGGTGGTGGAGTCACCATCCCTGGAGGTGTTCAAAAAACATTTAGATGTGGCACTTCGAGACATGGTTTAGTGGGTTCAGTGGGCATGGTGGCGTTGGGTAGAAAATTGGACTTGATGATCTTTGAGGTCTCTTCCAACCATTTCTATGATTCTATGATTCTGTTTTGGGTGCACAAGTTATGTGTAATGATGACGATGTTTGTCTTCAGTTGATGTAGTCAATTAAGAACTTAGTGGGGATAAGTAGCTCAATGTCTTTGCTCTAATATTGTGGGTTTTATTTATCAGCATACAATTTCTTTTGCTATCACACTATCCATTCACCCAGCTGATGAGAAATTTCTGAATAACCTCATAATCCTTTTTCGATTTGAATAAACTAAACATTTTGAGTCATTTGCAAGTTTTGCCATCCCACACTTGTCTCTGTTTCCTGACCATTCATGGAAGTATTAAGCACAAAATTTATTACAGAACTTTCATACACACCCCACTGATTTCTTTTTGCCATAATAAAGAAAACTTACTCTTTGTTTCTGTTTCCCATGTTTTGATCCATGGAGATATTTTATTCCTTAATCCATGACTACTTCATATCCTTGATAGTTCCCTGTGTGACAATTTTTCAGCAGCGTCTTCAAAATGTGTTTGTTGTGTCAATAAGTTGTTTTTTTTTTTTTTTTAAATCTGTTTTTGTAATGACATGTTCCAGGAATTGCAATAAATTAGTTGAAACATAATTTCCTTTTCATAAGTTTTCTGTTGTTATTCTTTTAATCATGATTTCTGTCAATTTACCATGTATATGTTTGTGGTTTACTAGTCTGTATTTTCTGAATCACTATAAGATCCTTAATTTAAATTTGATAAAATATCAGCTATTTTCAAAGCATTAAGTACAGTATCTGTGCTAATCAGAAACACTGTACTTTTATAATGGCAAAATTATTTCATCTAATATTTCAACTTTGGCTAGCAACTTTTGACCCAAAAAATCTCAAAATGATTCATAAGACAGATTTTGTCTACATACAGAAATGTAATCAATGGAACTGAATAGGCTTATACATTAACTGCATTATCTAAATCAGCTTTTAAAATCAATTATGACTGGCTTATCAGTTTAGGTCAACTTTAGTGTTATTCAAGAGCAGTCTGAAATCAACCTTCCTCATAAATATTAAGATAGTCAGATCAAGGTCTTTTGTATTGTAGGTGAGCGCATCACTATGTTTCGTATTCATTCTCAGCCTTCACAGGTAGTTCTCCTTTATTCACTCTAGTTCCAAACCGTCAACATTGCTATACTGTTATTACAAAAATAAGTGGTTTTCCTGGCTTTCTTAATGATTGATATTATCAATGTATATTTATCTTCTAGGTTACTATTGCACAGGTAGATATTGAATACCTTATAAAGCTGAATGGGTTTTATTTCCAATCTATTTCTAGAAATACAAGGTGAAGCTTTTATGTGAATTATTTCCTCATGCAGGGTTCGATAATGATTTTTTTGTTACAAAACTTACCTATACAATATGGGAACATTTCTATGAAATGAAAACTTGTAGTGCTCTGAAAATAATATAATGACTTATCAGCTCCACTGTCACAGGGGAAGGTCATCTACTATGAAATGCTGCAAGAATTACTTAGTGTGAGCCCTGCAGAATCATGAGATTATCTTTATACTTCAGAATAAAGTGTTTAGACAACAGACTTATATATAGTATTTGCACGCTATTTCAGGTTTATGGTATGTAGCAATCAGTGAGATATTCAAGGATAAATGCAAGTAAACAGAATTTAGCTATATCTAAATTGAACAACACAGTGTTTACACACTTTTTGTGCATTCATCCAGGTGTGCGTATCTATTATTTTATTTACCACTCTAGGAATAGGACAGAAGATGCTTTCAAAAGACATGGTGTAGAATGGATTGCATAAATCTTGCGGAAAGAACTGGAAGATGTCTTTCTGTTTGGTACCTCTGAAGCAGTAAGTGTTTTGCACTACTACTGCAAGATAAATTATTTATACAAAGCCTCTGACTGTACAGTTCAGTAGTCAGCGAAGGAAAACAGGTGCCATGAACAGAGGATGAAGTAGAAGTTTATATTTCTGTTATAAAAATACAAAAATTCTGGTGTGAACATTTAGAAGTCTTTGTATGAAAACTATTGATTCTATATATCTGAAAAGCACTGGTATATTTCTTTTATGTTCTGAAAAGCACCAGTTTGAGATGCCCTTGTGTATTGCTCTATTTAATCCTCTTCAGAAGCAAAACTATAACCCAAACTGCAATGTTGAAGGACATACACATGTTAAAGGGAGATGACTATCCTGCTCATCTGTGTTTGGTTTATCCAAATTCAGTGTACTTTTTGCTATAATAGACTGATCAGACTCTACACAATAATGATTTTCTTTATGGGATATTTTGGACTATACCACTTTTTAACTATCCTGACATTTTGTTGCATTGTTAGTCTCTGATACATTTATGTATAGACCAGTCCAACAGACTGTAACCTGTGCAGTCAGCACCTTTGCATACTGGCTGTATCAAGAAGCTAACTCCACTCTAATGTTCTAATTATATAGATACACATATAAAATGCTCAAAACTTAAAATTAGTACCATTAACTTCAATGATACTGTTCATGTGAGTAAAATAAAGTACATGTGGAAAATTAACTGCTAGCATAAGTAAGATATTCTTAAATTCCCTTCCCTATATTATGCAATAAATGTAATATTTTTCTTAAATAAAGAAATTTTGCTACCTTACCAAAAGGTATCAGGCAGATTTTCACAAAACACACTTCAATAATATTAAAAATACCTTCCGATTTTCAGTATATTTCAATGGTAGCTTGCTTGTGTGAGCACCACAATCTCTATAAAGGAGACCACTCCCATTATTAGTTTCAGAGCACACACAATCTTTGATTGTTATTTAGTTTTATTTCAAGGACTTGAGTTAAAAAGGGCTCTTTATCAAGGGAGTAGTGTTCCAATCTAATTCCTATTATAGTCAGTGGAAGTGTTTCTGTTTGCCGCCTTAGAAGAGTGGCAGAGAATGAAAGGATTAATTTTAACCTCATCATTGGTTGAAAACTGGTCTGAGTTTTCAGCAAGAAAAAGTGACCATATTGGGTGTAGTCAGTTTGGCCACACTGAGAACAGGTGCTCGTGCCAAAAAAAGCACAAGGACAAGTGGTTCCCCATGGCAATGCCAGGAAGCTGGCACAGAGTGATGTTCCCGCCAACATTCCCAGGGAAGCCCAGGCACCCAGAAGTCCCAGCAGCCAGCAGCTTCCAGATTATCTGCTTCTTACAGGTATGTCACAATACATCACTATAAGCTTACTAAAGCAAATAGTATAAATACTTTGTGTTTGGCTTTGGTGAACTTGTTATCCAAAATAATTTCACAAAACTGCAGTGTAAACATATGAAATACTACTTCATGTGAGTTGGTTTCCATGTACTGCTTTGAATACAGAAAGACTGAGGAAGATATAAACCCTTGTTTCTGGCACCTATATGTGCAAATATGAACTAGAAAGTTGCATATTACAATTTTTATTGTGGTCAGGGCAAAACGAAGTGTTTATAAAATTTGATATTTGAACACTTGCCTAGTTCTAACATCACATGGATTTGAGGGAACTTCAGCTATATGCTTTATATAATGCTACTTGCATACTTCATAAATATTAAGGCCAAAAAGGATAATTAAATTATTTTAGCCTGACTTCTGGTGTAACAGAGGACACTAGACTTACTGTATTGATATGTTTCATATATTCTCTTTATATAAGGAAATAGATAAGAATACCGTAAGTAACCCATGCAACTTGGATATTTGCAAAATATTAGGACATGTCCAATAAGATTATAGATGGGAAGGAAATGACTGTAGTTCAGTACTTAGAAGATTTACTTGTTGCCTATGACTGGTATAAATTTTGTCTAAGTCGTATCGTTGTATTGTTATGCATTACAGCACCTTGTATGCCATCCAAAACATCTTGTACTTGCCCTATTGCAAGACAAAAGCTGCGATTAAATGGACTGTTGGCTCTTTCTCTATTCTGAACCTTCCTCTTTTATTTTGATTTTCTTTTCTGCCCAGCTTCCAGTTCTGAAAGCAACGTACATAGTGGACGATAATGAATATGCAGTTAAAATAGAGGTCAGTGTGACTGATGCCAGAGACAACCATTGCTCTTCATATCTGTCTCCTTGCTAAAAGTGTACTGGCCTGACTTTTTCCTGGAGTTACACACCTTATCTTTATAGTGCAGCAGCTAGCAAACTAATATGTGCTAAAATAATGGGCATGCCAAGTACAATACTCCTCCAGTAAACTGGAACTGCAGTGGACTTCCCCTCCATGGCCATAATGTTTTTGTCTTCCTCTAAGAAATATGCCTGTCTAATGCAGATGTGTGTCAGTTGAGTGCCTGTAAAAAATATTAGAACTTCCCTAGCAGATTGTCATTTATAAGTTGCTGTTCCTAAATTCCCTTTCCTACTGGAAGATTATAGGGAAATGAGTCATTGTATGTCATCAGAACACAGAACTAACCTTGGTACGGATAAACACTTTGTCATGATTTTAAAATAAGTAATAAATTATACAAACAAACAAAAAAATTAATCAGTTACTTAAGCAAATTTAGAAGTACGTCACATCTTTAAGGTCCAGGAAGTGAGTTGCACTGGCAATTAACTGAATATATGCCTTTATCTCTTAGCAGTATCTGAACAACAGTGCTATATAAAAAATGAAGTGTGCAAAGAAAGAAGCGTCTGCATCAATCAACTGAGACTGTTTACTTTAGACAAAAGTAGCACATATTTTTAAAAAACACCCTACTTAAAACTTGCTATAAGGCTGTCTGGAGACAAGTCTTAAGTCACAGTACTGTTGGGTAGATAAGATCCTCTATGAAATCAATAGTGTCAGACTTGCAGAGGCCATCTTCAGAACAAGGTCTGAAATAGAACAGACGAATAATCCCCGGGACATACCTGTTTTTCTTGACCCACTCTGGTGAAGTACAGTCCTCAGCTGTGCCTTCCCATTTCTTCACTTGCCTGGTATCTAATTGCAAGGTGAGTCAGATGAGTGACATGATCCCACAGGGAACTTTCTGCAGTGAGGTAGTTTTTGGCTGGATCAGCTGATTGTGCAGCCACAAATGAATTGGATCAAATTCCAAATCTAATTCGAGAAATACGGTGGCAGCACATAGTTGTGGGCACAGAGAGTGCAGTGTTGCTACATTCTCTATCAGCTGTAATTACCCTGAAAGTAGATGCAGTTTGAGACTGTACCTTTGAACTAGGTTCCTTACTTTAAGATAGCTAACTTGGGTAGCACAGATGTGCAAACATTTTGAACTACCTCTGACAAAGGAAGCTTAACACACCTTTTTTAATAGCATACTCATTACATTAATTGCACATAAGGTTGAAAAGCTGGTTTCCATAGCCATCTGTGTCTGAGAGGGCAAACGCCACACTTTGTGGAAGAGTGCTCTAACCACCACCTATTGCTGTGCCATGGAAGAATGCTAGAGTCATAGGGCAAGGAAAAGAGGGAGATACAATACAATACAGAGTACTCAAAGGACTCTTGTGCTTCACACTGTGTTCAACAGAACAAAACCATTACAGAACCAAAACATGAGCCATGACTACAGAGCCTTAAGGTGCTCCCTGACTACAGACCACCTGTTTCAAAATGCTGAGTAGGGGTGTTGCCTGGGAAGTAAAGTTGGGTTGGAATCTTTTCAGGCTGCAGACAGTCTAAAACCCCAGTTCCCCACATCTCTTGTGTTAGCTCTTACTGCAGGACTACTACAGAAAAGCTCTGCCTGTTTTGAAAGGATTCTTACAACTCATTTTGAAACTCATCAGAGGGAAGGGATGAAAAAGGAGAGGATAAACCAGGCTCTGAGAACATCTACCATATGTCTGTTGTGAACATAATGGGGGATGATGAATGGTGAGGAGGTAAAGCATCCTCTGAGAATATCTAGCAGCTGTTGTTGAATTGAGGTGGAATCCAAAGAAAACATGCAATCCCTTAAAAGTAGTCAGCAGATCAATGCTGATTTGCATCAACTGCTGAAAATGGTTGTGGTGGATAGAGAAAGAAGCAGAACTTGAGATCCTGGAAAAAATTTTAGTAAAATAAGGAAGTGCCTAGTGACTGTAAATCCATGTGGGAGGAGGCTGGGTGTGCAGTTTTCATTTGATGTCAGAAGTCTGCCTAATGCATGCAATCACATTCATTATTGAGCATGGTTAGTGCTATTGATTGCATCTAGTGTTTCTGCACTGTTTCTGCCCAGCAAGCAATAGTGGTATCATTTTCATTTCTTGTTTGCACTCTTGTGACGTGCTCATATTGCTCCTTAAGATGTCCATGAGTCTTCCCTCATGCGTGTGCATATGCCCTTTTTTGCTTAATTTGTGATCCAACTATTTCAGAGTAATTAAACAGTACTAAAAGTCCTTAAGGATAACGACTTGAGTTTTATGTGACAGTAGGAATAGACAGAACATGTCATATCCTATGAGTCAAACTGTTATCATGGGGGACATCCCATCAAAGCCAACAAGACACTCGTACGAAGTGAAGCAGCAAGATACGACTGCATAAGCAAAGCCCACAGATATTCAAGGCCCTGTGAAAAACTGATAGCTACTGATCTCAACAGGATCTAACCGTGGAGAAGGGGTCAGGCTCCTATGCCATGCTGTGAAAGACGCTGTCATAACCACCACCCTGCATCTCTTCTGTCAAGCCACCTACTTCAGAGGTATGACGTCATTAACCATGAAAAGACTCGGTCAGCTCGATGTACAGTGAAGCTCTGAAAATTTTCTGTAAGGAGCAAACGTGTCTGGGCACGAAATCGACTCACCTAACTAGCGAGGCACGAAAGAGCTCAGCAGAACTAAATAAAATAACCCCCCGCTTTGAGCAGCCCCAGCGGCGCTAAGCTGCCTGGCCTGGGCCGGCGGGGCAGGCTGGGGCTGAGGCTGAGGCTGGGGCCGGCCCG
>NW_009632514.1:0-984 GCF_000690535.1 Cariama cristata
AAAACGTTTTCCTCCGGGAAACAGGGGACCCAGCAAGTCTTTCTCTCTCCTCTGGGGCTCCGCCGCCCCTGCCCGTCCTGCCGCTAGGAGTTCTGACGGATGTAAAATGCTCCAGAAATACCGCAGGCAGGGCTCAAGTCCGATGTCTGTTAACTGCCTGAAACCAACGGAAAGCCCAGATAAGGAAAAACTCTTCCAATATTATCAACTTTTGCACCCTCGTTTGATCCTTCCTGATTAATGCCATTAAAAACCTGTTTTTCTAGGGCTATGGGAACAGGTAGGACCCTGGGGCAGCCCTTTAACTTTACCACAAATGTTATTTGTGTGCCAACAGGGCGCTGCAGAAAGAGCTGGCCCAACGCTAAAAACACTCCAGACGTTCTTCTTTCACTGGCAGTGCTGATAAGCTTTCGCTCCTCCTTTCCGAAGGCTTTTATCTCTGCAGACCATAGGGATCTTCCACCCTTCAGCGTCTGTAAGCAGCCGTGAAGAAATCTAACCTAATGAGATTCCACCGGTTTAACCGACAATAACATGCCAAGGACAACCGCGGTACTACATCCTCACCCAGCATAACCACCGCTGCTGCGAACGTGTCCAGATTGCTACAGGAAATAAGATTAGGATGGAAAACAGCTGGTCCAGGTTGGAGCCAAAGAAGACTCAAGTGATACTGGATAGAAAAGAGGAACATTCAAATCAGAAGTTGCCCGAGATGTTTTTAGCACCTTTCACAGAAAGTACACAGCTCTCATTCAGCAAAAAGAGACAGATTTCCACAGCTCATTCTCATTTTGTCTGTCCAAGTAACATACATTTTCCAAAATACTTTCTTTTACCTTCACCTTCTTGGGGAAACTCTCTTCTCTTGTCCAGGAGACAAGAGAAAGCTCTGCATCCTCACTCCTATTCCCTGTCCCAGCTTGCAGCCTGCCGGCCATTTTATGATTTCATATTCCCTACATATCTTCCTTCATTCAT